>NC_012879.2:44213834-44339656 GCF_000003195.3 Sorghum bicolor | reverse complement strand
TCTAACAAAATTATATTTTCTATTTTATGATTTTTCTGTGATTTTTCTATGATTTTTCAAAGATTATATGAAAACAAATAGGAAAAAAGTCAAAACCACAGTCACTGTGCAAAACCATTGTTACTGTAGCAAAACCACCGTAAAAACCGGTCGGGGGTGATTTTAACAGTTTTGGATAGTTCAAGGGGCAAATTAGACCGTTTCATAGTTTGAGGGGTAAAGTAGACACCACCCCATAGTTCATGGGGTGATGTAGACTTTTTCCAATTACATTAGTCGTTGCATCTTTATTTTTATTGCTGCATTAGAAAAGAAAACAAATATGTTTTGTATTTTATCTAGAAAATTACTAAGCCCCATGTATTTAATATGTGATGCAACAGCTCACATACTTATCAACTATGGAGGCACAAAAATAATTTTTTTAGCATATCTATTTTCCTGTCTCAAGACCATAAATATGAAAAGCACAAAAATATATTGAGCCTGTTAAAAGATAAATGGGTATAAGAAAGTTCTAGACTCCCAAAGCTTAGAGGTTTATTACTAACGCTTAATCAGTTCCACAAGCTTTGTTGTCTATTTGAGCTTCACATGCTTCAAAGGATCAAGAAGAATTAACAAGCAGAAGGACATCCTGTCCCCTGTCGGAGTACTGTCCACATCAGGCAAGTGTTGTTTCAGACAGCAAGTACCCACGACACTCCAGGAGGATCAGTATGCCTTCACTGCTTGTCAGTAGCCTCAACAGACTATGTCAACATCCAGCTTGGGGAGAGCAACCCCCGTATACCAAGCTAAGTATCTCTTACTTAGTCATCTATTTATTTCTAGTGTGTTATGAAAAGAAAAAGAGATGAATAATCTTAGAAACCCAATAAATATTTTATCTTTCATAATTAAACTATGTTAGCTAAGGAGAGATCTTAATGAATCTATTAAAATGAACCTCTAGAATAAACTCTTATATGGAGATGATGAATAGTTGCTCTGCCATAATTCTTTGCAAGTATCTAGTTTTCAACCTTGTACTCTCCTAAGTTTTAAACACAACTGTTTAGACTTAAGATTTTTCTTTGAGCCTAAAACTTGTGGGTAGCAAATGCTTGATCTAAGTCTAGGTAGTTGACGGATATGATACGGGAAGGTTTTGAGTTGCTATCAATCTTGCTTCTAGAGATGCTAGAGTTCTAGAGAATTTTATTTTGAAAACCTTGAAGTATTACTTGATGAGTTCCTTTATGATGAGAGTTATAAATTCCTACCACAGCCAAATACTCATGCTTGCTAGATTAGGAAAACATCGACTTATATTTCAACCTATAAGCATTGAGGGTAGTTAAGCTGTGTAGACCCTAAGGAACTAGTCATGTAGTTAAAGTCAATATTATGAGCTCTCCATCCATTGATCTTAGCTACTTCTGTCCTTAGAAGTATGTGAGCACTTACATCCACCATATACACTATGTGCTACTTCTGTTCCTGGAAGTACCACCCACATATACGCACTACACTCTATGCTATTTCTATCCTAGAGACACACACTTATGCTGCTTCTACCCTAGGAGTACGCATTCCTCTATTCATCACCCACACACATTCCACATCTACTTAGAAAATGTTCTACTCCTACACTGGGAGGGAATACCCAAAAATACCCATTGCCATTATGTCTTATTCTACTTATCCAATAAAGCTCTAGTTATTTCAGTTGATACCTCCTACTGTTATCAGTGCATTAAAAGGGTTGGCTCATCTCTAAAAAATGAAAAAAGAAAGAAAGAGGACAAAGTTCCTAATTCAAAAGAAAAGAAAGAGAGCCAAGTCCTTATTCTTAGATTAGATATTCACCATCAGTTATCACCCTTCATAACCACTTTCATTCTTATCACTCACTTCATTTCACTGCACTCACATGCCCATATGACTTGATTGTATAATTGGTTTCTCTGGATCCATGGTTTAACTATGCAATACATGTAAGTAGGTTTGAATAATCTTTCCAACCGATGAGCTCCACATAAGCTAATTAGAAGTAGGGTGAGAGAGAGAAGGCAACTATGCCTTAGTCCTACAAATACCACATATGAGAGACTAGAAAGTGTCATACAAGGAAACTCTGAGTTTTATTTGAAAATCCTACAAAAACTCTAGAGTAATAGTTGATCAAATAGCAAGTAGCATAGTGCTTGACTTAACCATTTTGTCTTTCGACTACCCAAGATCTAAGTGATAGTTATAAACCCCATGGTGCAAGGTAAAATGGGTAAGCTTGAGTCAGAATAGTTCACTCTAATCCGGAGGAGAGTCCTTGTTTGTTGCATGTGTACTTGTGAGGAGTGAAAGTATTGTAGCAACTCCTCATCAATCACTGAGTCTATCCCTTGTTCAGGGACGAGCAAAAGGTAAGCTTGAGGGAGTTTGTTGATGGTAGATAAGTACTCTTTTTAATCATCAACATAGCATGAAAATTACTAAAATTAGAATACTATCCATAGGGTTATTACTAATAGAATTGCACAAGTTTTGGTGATTGTCTATTTTGGTAGAGGTTATCAGAATAAGAACAAAAGGAAGTCCACATATCAGATTTTCATAGAGAGAATACGTGAAACTTCAACTCAGGAATACTCCAGAAGACTCAAGAAGACACCACCTCAAAGGTGGGGCCCTCCTACCATGGGGCAGGGGCAGGCGCCCCACCTTGTGAGGGGTGGCCGCCCGAGGAGTAACCAATCAGGGTGAACCTCGCGGATCCTGCCTCCACTGACTTTGAGGATTAATCATAAATGTACATTTATGTCGGTTTGATCTAAGGGCTATGGTGCTTCCTGTTGACACTTCTTAACGCAACTACTAAAAATAGACTCTTAAACCTATCCCTAGCAACGACGTCAAAATTACTTAACATCACTTAAGCTAGGTTGTCATCCCTAACATGATGTAGAAGTGTTGGTATTAAATCTATATGCTTTTCTAGGAATAAATAAAGAAATAAATAAATAAAGGATCCGCAAGCGCACAGATAATACTGATGTAGCATTCTAACCAGGAGTATTCTAGGTATCGTTATTTATATTTTTACCACTGCGAAGGGACTTGCAATGGATATTGAGCAATGAGCACTGCATGTCATCGTGGAGACCTTAACCATGTCTTTATCTATGTCTCATGTAGGATAAGTGTCACATAAGATAAATATATGAATATGAATAATAAGTGAAAGAGGATAAATAAGAGTTCATAGCCATAAGATAAACATGATAATCATCTCAATTAGATTACTCTAAGTCTATAGCACTAGCATGGTATTAGGACATCTACAAGAATAAATCCTAAGTATTCTAACTATACTGTCAAAGCATACTATGATTAGTGCAAGTACGCCTAGCATCATCATTAGAAAGGGTTATATCTATGCATAGTGATATTAGCAAGATAAATACGGTCTATGCACCTCGCCTACACAATATATATCACTTAATTCTAATCTAACTATGCTACGCATATGTAACACCCGGCCCAGGGCTTAATATAATTAATAGGAAACTCATACCAACAAGTTGCAACTTCTTTTCTGGAAGCCCATCTCCAAAGAACTCTAAAGTTAAGCGTGCTTGGCCTAGAGAAATTAAGGGATGGGTGATTGACCGGGAAGTTCTTTCCGAGTGCGCACGAGTGAGGACAAAGTGTGCAGAAAAGACTAGTGTTGGTCTGTGGGGACTCACTATATCCTAGAAAAGCTGCTATATGTAAGTAGGCCCGGCCTCGTGGAGGCAGGACATTACAGAATTGTATCAGAGCCTACCCTTACGGTTTCATGGACGCGTGTGTTGCAATTGCGCAAGCATGGTGTGCATGGCTGGTGTGGACCCAGAGTGGTCACACAACATGACACATACGCTGGCATTGGATGCACGGACGTGGCCAAGAGGGGATGTTCCTAGCTTGGGGTTGACTGACGAGGACGTCAGCCTCTTAAGGGGGTGAGGATGTGACACCCGGCCCCAGGTCTTAACAGGATTAATAGGAAACTCATACCAACAAGTTGAAACTTCTTTTCCGAAAGCCCATCTCCAAAGAACTCTAAAGTTAAGCATGCTTGGACTAGAGAAATTTAGGGTTGGGTGACCGACCGGAAAGTTCTTTCCGGGTGCGCACGAGTGAAGACAAAGTGTGCAGAAAAGACAAGTGTTGGTCTGTGGGGACTGACTATATCCTAGAAAAGCAGCAAGATGTAAGCGGGCCCGACCTTGTGGAGGTGGGACGTTACAACATATAATCGAAGTAGACTAAGAACAATATAATTAAAAACATAAGCAAATAGAATAAAGTCAATTCTGATAAAATCAAATAGATTAAAGTCATATTCATAGTAGCAAGAACTAATATAAATATAACAAGAGAATAAGAGTTTACCAAGAACTGAAGATTGATCTGGACTCCAAGATAACTTGACTTCTTCTAGATCTATTCCTATGTAGCTATGCTAAATAAATATAGAGATCTAATTGAGATGGTGGCTAAGAGACAGATCCATTCAAGGGACCCCTCTCTGTCTAATTCTTCTTAGAGAATAATGAACTATTCTCTTTTCTTCCTTCTTCAGGGGGCAGGGTCTTTATTTATAGCCACCTAGGAAGCACCACAGCCCTTGGATAAAACCGACTTAAACATGCGCTTAAGATTAATCCTCAAAGTTGGTGGAGTCAGGATCCGAACCTTTGAGCGGCCGCCCCTGACAGGGTGGGGCGCCTACCCCTACCCTATGGCAGGTGGGCCCCACCTTTCATGTGATGTCTTCCTGAGCCTTCTAGAGTATTCCTGAGTTGACGTTTCACGTGTTCTCTCTATGTAAATCTGACATGTGGACCTCCTTTTGTTCTTATTCCAATAACCCCTTGCAGAAATAGACAATCACCAAAACTTGTGGAATTCTGTTAGTGATAACCCCTATAGCTAGATAGTATTCTCATTTAAGTCCTTTTTGATCCTATGTTGACGGTTAAAAAGAGTACTTATCTACCATCAACAAACTCCCCCAAGCGTACCTTTTGCTCGTCCCTGAGCAAAGATAGACTCAGTGATGGATCAGGCGTTGCTACAATACTTTCATGCCTCACAAGTACACATGTGTTCAAACAAGGACTCTCCTCCGGATTAGAGTGAACTATTCTGACTCAAGACTCACCCATATTACCTTTAACCATGGAGCTTATAGCTATCACTTAGGTCTTGAGCAGTTGAAAGATAGAACAATTAAGTCAAGCACTATGCTACTCACTCGTTGATCAACTATTATTCTAGAATTTTGTAAGATTTTTAAATAAAACTCAGAGTTTCCTTGTATGACACTTCTAGTCTCTCATATGTGTTATTCTTGGATCCTCTCCAAGGCAAGTGAGTATGCCTTCTCTTTGCTCTCATAATATATGGCATTTGTAGGACTAAGGCATAGTTGCATTCTCTCTCACCCAATTTCTAATTAGCTTTTGTGGAGCTCATAGGTGGGAAAGACAATTCAAACATTCTTACATGTATTGCATAGTTAAACCATGGATCTAGAGAAACTAATTATACGATCAAGTCATATGTGCATGTGAGTGAGGTGAAGTGATAAGAATGAAAGTGGTTATGAGGGGTCATAACTGATGGTGAATATCTAATTCTACATTTCCTCCTTGGGGAAACATACCTCCCTAATCTAAAAATAAGGACTTGGCTGTCTTTCTTTTCTTTTGCATTGGGACTTTTGTACCCTTTCTTTCTTTTCTCATTTTTTAGAGATCAACCAACCATTTTAATGTACTGATAACAACAGGGAGTATCAACTGAAACAACAGGATAAGTAGAATAAGATATAGTGGCAATGGATATTTTTGGTTGTTCCCTCCTAGTGTAGTAGTAGAATATTTTCTAAGTGGATACGAAATATATGTGGGTGAATGAAGAAATGCGTACACCCAGGGTAGGAGTAGCATGGGTGCGTGTCTCCAGGATAGAAACAGCACAGAGTGTAGTGCGTATATGTGGGTGGTACTTCCAGGAACAGAAGTAGCACATAGTGAATGTGGTGGATGTAAGTGGATGCGTACTTCTGAGGACAAAAGTAGCTAAGATCAATGGATGGAGAGCACATAATATTGACTTTAACTGCATGACTAGTTCCTTAGGTTCTACACAGCTTAAGTATCCTCAATGCTTATAGGTTGAAATATAAATGGAGGTTTTCCTAATCTAGCAAGCATGAGTATTTGGCCGTGGTAGGAAATTAAACTCTCGTCATAAAGGAACTCATCATGTAGCAATTTAGAAGTTTCAAAATAAAATTATCCAAAACTCTAGCATCTCTAGGAGCAAGATTGATAACAGCTCAAGATCTTCCCATATCATATCCCTCAACTACCTAGACTTTAGATCAAGCATTTGCTACCCACAAGTTTTAGGCTCAAAGCAAAATCTTAAGTCTAAACAGTTGTGTTTAAAACTCATGAGAGTACAAGGTTGAAGACTAGATACTTGCAAAGAATTACGGCAGAGCAACTATTCATCATCTCCATATAAGAGTTTATTCTAGAGGTTTATTTTAACAGATTCATTAAGATCTCTCCATAGCTAATAGAATTAATTATGAAAGATAAAATATTTTTCGGGTTTCTAAGGTTATTCATCTTTTTATCTTGTCATAATGCACTAGGAATAGATATATAATTAAGTAAGTAAGAGATACTTAGCTCAGTATACGGGGGTTGCTCTCCCCCAAGCTGGATGTTGACATAGTCTGCTGAGGTTGCTGACAGGCAGTGAAGGCGTACTAGTCCTCTTGGAGTGTCGTAGGTGCTTGCTGTGAGAAACAACACTTGCCTGATATGGATAGTACTCCGACAGGGGACAGGACGTCCTTCTGCCTATTGATTCTTCTTGATCCTTTAAAGCCTGTGAAGCTCAAATAGACAACAAAGTTTGTGGAACTGATTAAGCGTTAGTAATAACCTCTAAGCCTTGGGAGTCTAGAACTTTCTTATACCCATTTATCTTTTAACAAGATCAATATATTTTTATGCTTTTCATATTTATGGTATATAGACAAGAAAATAAATATGTTAAAAATTATTTTTGTGCCTCCACAATAGATAAGTATGTGAGCTGTTGCACCACATATTAAATATAGGGGCTTAACATTTTCTAGTTGCAATGCAAAACATATTTATTTTCTTTTCTAATGCAGCAATAAAAATGAAGATGCAATTACTAATGTAATTAAGAGAAATAAATATAAAGGAAAATGTAGATAAATACCAAGTTACCTCTTGGCTCGGTGTTCGATGATTTTAAGTCCTCCAAATAGGACATTCTTGTTTGCTCATTGATCGAGGGGCGCATCGGATGGCGCCACAGGTGTTATGTCCTGAGCACGATTTCATTATGAGTTTACCTTGGGCTTCTATAGCTGCCTTGTAGGTGATGGCGACTTGGAGGAGAGAGTGTCTGGAATCACTATTTCTTCTTCTGCTAGTTCTTCTTCCTTGACGATGTCTTTGTTAGGGTATCGATATTCGTATCTTGAAACCTCTCCTTCATAGTCGGCCCATCCATCTACAACATTCTTCTTCTTCTGGTGGCAGGTGCGTCACCTTCTTCTTGACCTATTTTTCTTGGGATCTTCCTCAATTATATAATTGCTATTGAAGTGCAGGCATACCTTTTCTAAGGAGAATTGGAAATGGACCCCCCATGTTCCAATGTATATGATGGCCTTGGTAGTGTTGAGGAATGGTCTTCCTAGGATGATAGGTGGACATATTCTTCTCCCATGTCGACGACCAAGAAGTCAGTGGGGACATAGTGGTCTTCAATCTAGACCGGGACATTTTTGGCTATCCCATCCATGAAGCGAAAGGACTGGTCCACTAACTGCAGCTATGCATAGGTAGGGTCCAAAGGCATAGTACCATATAGGAATTCAAATGTTACCTTGGCCATGATGTTGATGCCTGATCCGATGTTACAAACAATGTTTAAGAACTAGCATCTGTTGATAGAGCATAGAATGCTCGGGACACCTAGATTGTCCTTGATCAGATGTGGATACTTGAGTAGGTGGTCACACTCCATGCGGATTGCAGTGACCATCTATGCTATCTCAATCTTCTGGGCCTTTTGTTTGCCCTTACTCTTGGTCTTGGCCTTATTCTGGGTGTTGCTCTTGTTTCTACTATCGACTGTCTCCTTCTAGGCAGGGATCGACAATGTCTTGTTCTTGAAGGAAAAGACTTCCCTATTGCCCTTGATGTTAAAAGTGATCTTGGCATTGCTGACGTAGATGATAGCTCCGGTAGTGTTCAAGAATGGTCATCCCAAAATGATAGGCGACCTCTCATCGGTACCAGGGTTCACTACTGTGAAGTCTGCAGGAACATATGAGTTGTCTAGTCATATGCTGATCTCTTCCATGATTCCCACGGGGTAGCAGAGTGACTGATCTGCAAGCTACAAACACATGGTTGTGTGTTATAAAGGATAATTGAAGTGTTTATCGTAGATCACCTTAGGCATGATGTTGATGCTTGCACCGAAGTCGCAGATTGCCTCGTCGAAGTTTGCACTTCCAATGGAGATCAGAATAACCGGTCTCCCTAGATCACCTTTCTTGGTTGATAGAGATGAGTCTAACCATGCTCCTTTTGGAGGGTCACTCTAGTAGCTTCCTACATTAAAGATGTCTACAAGATTTGCAGTTTCTAATTCTCCTGGCTGTCCACGAATCTTACCTTGATCATTGGTGGCAGCAAAAGGAGCAAGCTATTGTAACTGAGATTCTAGCATCTTATTAAAGCTAAGCAGATTCTTGATAGCATTTGAAAAACTTTCCATTCTAATATTAATTTATTCTAAAGTTTTATCATTAGATGCTAGCTTTTTAGATAGGCTATCCATTAACTTACCCTGATTAAGCATTAACTCTCTTAAAGATGGTTGGTTAGTGTTATTGTAAGAACTATAACCTTGGTAATTGCCTGAGTAGTTACCTAAGTAGTTAGGCCACTGTTGCTAGGTCTAACCTTGATTTTGCTGAGGGCGGTAGTAGTTGTTGTTATTGTTGTTGATATAGTTCACGTCCTCCCTTAGCTCTGGGTAGTTGGTACCTGTATGCCCAGTTTCTCCACACTCTTCACAAGTCATGCCAGAATCATGAATGTGCATGACTTCTTTCTTTTCAACGATTCTCTCGTCAAGTCTTTTTATCAGTAGGTCTATCTTGGCAGCTAGCATGTCTACCTCCTTGACCTGGTGCATTCCTCCACCTCTCTTGTGGGTCTGAGTTCTTCATTCACTCCAACCTTGATTGGAGGCCATCTTTTCCACAAGAGCAGTTGCTTGAGAGATAGTAAGTGATAAGAATGCTCCTCCAACAGCAGCATCCATGGTTTCACAAGTGCTGTTGCTGAGCCCATGATAGAATGTCTGCATGAGCAGCCAATTCTCCATCCCATGATGAGGACACTTGTAACACCCAAAATTTGATTTTCAATTAATGGGAATTAATTTGATTAATTTGAATATTTTGTGAGCATTTAAAATTAGTGAATAAATAAATTTTGTTGAAGTTAAAATCCAACATAAAGTATAGAAACTTGTCTATGCATTCATGCTGGGGCTTATTTTATTTTGTGCTGAGAGACTTTGGTTTGAAGTTAATTGTGTTCAAAATTCTATTTGGAAAATGTTTTGGAATAGAAATCAGAAAAAAGAAAAGAAGAAAAAATAATAAAGGGGAGAAGCCCCTAGGAAAACCAGGCCGAGGCCCAGCCAGCCCCGCGCCTAGTCTCTCCAACTCCCGCGTCATGAACACGGCCCAGCCGTTTCGGCCCAAGCGCCCGCATTCCTCCCCTCTTTCTTTCCCTGCCTTTGGGCCCCACCCATCTGCACTTCCTCCCTCCCCTCCTATCTCACTGCCACGCTGGCCCCACCCGTCAGCCGCATCTCTTTCCCCTACCTCCAGTCGTGTTCGAGTAGGAGACAAGTCGTGCCGAACTCGATCCCATGAAAGCCGCGATTTCCTTGCACTTTTCGCCAACCAAGACCCTATAAAGCTTCTCCTCCAAAGCCGCAGCTTCCGTTTGCATCTAAGCCGCAAAAACGTGCCCTAGTTCCGTTTATTTGCGACATAGTGGATCTCGCCGAGATAGAAACCAAGCCACCGCCATCGCGAGCCTTCCCTAGCCCTCTCTGGTCCAAGCAATACCCGTGGGTGAGTTCACGTGAAGCCCCTCTACGTTTTGGTGCTTTCGGTTTTGCTTTTGGTGCACAGATTTGTGGGTTTGGAGCTCTCCGGCGAGCTCTCTGCGGCTGGCAATGGCGCCACCGCGTCGGAAACCTGAAAGCGGGCTGGACCGCCGCCTGCTGCCCCTGGGTGCACCGTGAGCTGTTGGATGGAGATCGGATGGCCAGGAAACGAAAATACCCTTTCGGCTGATAAAATTCTTTAAGAGTCCCTGGATTTTTGCTATAATTGACCCGCGGCCCAAAGCGTCTTCTTGGTTTACGTTTTCCGAACTTGAAAGCGTATTCTCCATCGGTTTAGTCAGAAATACGCTTTCCAGTAATTACACTTTTGCCATTGGTTTTGTTTTGGTCATAAAATATTTGTTTTAACTCCGTTTTGGTCCATTCAAATTGCGTTAGGTTTGTATTTACGAGCTCTACATGTTGGAGGTATTAATTCACTGTTTTGAAACTTTTTAGTTTCGCAGTAGCATTTAATTAATTATTTCTCTATAGGAAATCTTAGAAAATTCATAACTTCTACGTTTTAATTCTGATTTTTGTGAACTTTACGTTTGTGTGATCGTAGCGCTACGTAGATTATTTTTTATAAACTTTTATCTTTGATATCTCATTGTTGGTGTAATGTTCTAATTATAGTTTGCTTGCTTTGCGTATGATTGTCTACATTGGATTGTGTGTTGTTGATTGATGTTTGGGAATATACGGTGAGCCGTACGTTAGTGAGCAAGACCAAGCCTTTAAAGACCAGCAGGCTCAGGAGAGCTTTGATCAAGGCAAGTATAACTTGGGACTATCCTTGTTACCTATACACAATTCATACAATATTTATCATATGCATGTATCCACCTTGATGACCTTAGCAAAAGCATAGATGATTGTTACCTGGATTCCTTGTTACCTATTTGGATATGCATTTGGGTAGTTTTGCTAGTGCTTGATTATAATCCATGATCTTCTAACCTGAATATTTGAATATACAATAAACAATAAAATAAGCTTTCTAGCAACTTGAACATACAGGGTGGAAAGAACTCTGGCTTTTGCTGGATTGATCTTGACCCTCCATAAGGACTTATCCTTTGGCAAAAGCTAGGACAACTCATACAACCATGAGGGCTATATGGCTATGGCTTTAGCTCAGTATGAAGACCTTTTCTAGCTTGTTAGAGGTTACCTGAAAGGGCGCTAGAGGGGCTGAACCGACATGGGTATAGGGCGAGCCCCTGTCCCTATGTGTATAGTCTGCGCGTCATTGTGCCATTCGGAAGGGGGGTATCTATATCTGCTCGTCGAGGAAACGTTGTGGCCCTAACATGTTAGACGAACTTTTGAAAGACTTCATAGTGATCCCTGCCGACCTCCCTAGGAAGGGGGTTAAGAGACTAGCTACCTCGGGCGAAAGGGTAAATCATGACTCATGGGTAAAGATGTACAACCTCTGCAGAGTGTTAAATCTGGTATACTAGCCGTGCCCACGGATACGGGCAGCCCGGAAAACTGATGGAATAGATGGACACTGATGAACATAATTAATGATGATAAATGATGGTTTATTATGTTGTTTATATGTCTTATTCTTAATTCTTGTATACATTGGTCATGTGGTTATGGGATTTAATTATGCTACCTTGACATTTGCTATCTAAGTACAAATATGCTATCTACATATAAAAGCTAAATGCAGTCAAACTAGTGTCAGCTTATTTGAGCCTCATGAACCCCTGGTTATACTTGTTGAGTATGATATGTGCTCACTCTTGCAATTTCCCAACACCCCAGGTTATGCAAATGATGATGATTGGAATGAGAACTACCGTTATGAGTACTAGGTTTGGAGTCAACTAGTCAACAGTGTCCCTGTGTGGTGCTTTCTTTGAGAGCGTTGTTTAATCTTATTATCATTATTGTGTAAGACTATGTGATTTATTATCGTTCCGCTATGTAATAAACACTGCAATGGTACATTTGAGATTTGTCTACTTATGTGTGCGACTGTTTCTGGGGCACATGTGAGTGTTTTATGCATCCTATTTTGTTCTTAAAATATGGGTGTGACAACACTCGAGTATGTAGTCTTGAAAGCACTCCCAAGATTCTGGGACTGTCTCAACATGTTGTTGCTGAAAACTCGATATCTTCCGACGCAGAGCATTGGTCTTGCTTGTGGGAAAGAACTTCGCTAGGAAACTAGTGGAACATAGTGCCCACGTGGTATTCTTCTCCTTATTAGCGAAGAACCATTGTTTCGCTTTCCCCAAGAGTGAGAATGGGAAAAGGCATAGTAATATAGCAACTCTAAAGACATCCTTGATAGTGAAAGTACTGGAGATCTCCAAGAAGTGTTGGAGATGAGCACTAGCATCTTCATGGGCCTTCCCATAGAACTGGTGTTGGCATTTTTAGCGTCACTACTAAAAATAGACCATAGATCCATCCTTAGCAATGGCACCAGAAATGTCAGGTGTTGGCATACCGTAACTATCGCTACATCAGAGAGATAACCCAAGGCAACTCGAGGGCGCCGGCCTTAGCAGTGCAGTCTAGTAACAATAATTAGGAATGCCGGATTGGCCTTCCTAACCATCCTTACTTGCGATATGCAAAGCTGTGGCACTACGCTTGAAAGTGCACAAGGATTACAATCTTAAGTAACGGTACTTAGGTACGCCAATCGATAGTTCATGAATGAAGAAGTAATATAACTGCAAGCGGACAGAACTATCATTGTAGCATTTCAACCCGTGAGTATTCAAGGGTGTCAAATTTATAATTCCTGTAGGAAGGCAAAAGGATCGAATATGGTGTAAACATGATTATTATTGAATGCTTGGTAGACATAGAGTAAACAGGAATAAACATGATATTCAAGATAGTGGACACACATTGGATCAACCTCAATGATAAAATAGAAGAGAAATAATCAATAAAGAATAAAGAAATAAATCTACTTAAGCAGGCATGGGTCACATATAACTATGCATAGAACTGTTAGCGGATCATCTAATTAGAAATAAATAGAGTTAGAACTAAGCCTGAGATGAGGGGAGATCCCCGCAGCTAGATACCCAGCCGATAGAGACTTTATAGAACTCCTATCAGAATACCTGATCGTGGGGGAATCCAAAGGATGACAGAGCTGTCATTACCCTGCCACCTACCCCTCTACCTGAAAGATACCCACTCATCCACTGATTCCCGCATGCCTGAACACCATGTTCACGTAATTGGAAACAACTCCTAACCCCCACGGGCCCCAACCCTTCAGAGTGAGAGGCTAGGCTAAGAGCAACCATCACAGCACAGTGAACCATCATCCCATTCCTAATTCTAATCCTAATCATACTAATCTGATGAACAATGAGGAACAATGATGAACATATCAAGAACATAACACAAGAACTAAGAACTAGTTTATATACTATGAACATGATAAGAACACAACCATACTCTAGTTTATATGCATAATCATATAAAGATAAATAGAACTTGCTCATGGAAGAAGATTTAATATTATTCATAGCAAGAAGATCCTTTCTTCTAAGGAGACAAGCTCTCCTTGCTAGCTCTTGCCTTGCTCTACTACTAAACTAGACTAAAGATACAAGTGAGAGGTGTGAGGTAAATTGACTCCAAATGATGTGTGTGTTGAAAAGGGGGAGTGCCTCTCTTTTTATAGTGGAAATAGGATGATTCATCGCATCTAAATTTGGTAGTAGGTGAAACCGTCCAATGCATTGCGGCATGCAACCACCTGAGAAAGATGGGCCCGGTTTGCCGCCTCCACAGGTGCGGCCGCACCAGGGTGCAGCCGCACCCTGGGTGGGTCCCCCTGGCCACCGCCTTCGCGTGGTCGGTTTGGCTCTGGGCCTGGATCTCTCCCGTGGTTACGTTCAGGCCTAGTTCTGCGTTGTTCGGGCCTTTCTCTATTTTCTTGGTTTGCGCATTTCTAAATACGTCCTTTGGTACTTTGCGCTTTCTTCGTGGTATGGCACATTTCCACTTGTTGCACTATAATTCCTGCAAAATATAATCACTATGGTACAAGTGGAACTTGTTAGTAATAAAATGCATGTGTGTATATAATATGATTGCTTCTTCTCCTTTTGGATCAAGTTGGCAGTTTATAATTGGTCTATAATGACTGCCAACAAGTCCCCCAAGCTTAACCTTTGCTCGTCTCGAGCAAATAATTAAGTATGGTTATTGATGAGGAGTTGCTACTATGCCGATATAATGCAAGAGTATCATACCTATAACAAAGCATTCATTCGTAATTTAAATAAGTTGGCATGCTATCTACTCTTTACCTTGACTTCTCATGGGGCTTATAGGTTTTCCAAGTTCTTGGCTGGTTGCAAGATAGAATGGTTGTAATAGACTCACCATTCATTCATCCCTTGATAGACCATCAATCCGGAGGTTTTATAAATTTTTGCAAAATAAATATGTTCCTCAAATGATTCTCTCAATCGCTCAATGTGTATGAAATCCTCAACAAAGGCATTTGTGTTTGCCTTTAAGACCTACCACTAAGGCTGAGAATGGAGCTTTGGGAAGGTATAAAGGTGGGCGTACTTACGACACTTGTGTTGCCAAGTCAAAGCCCGGACCATGAGGAGATACAAGTCATACACCTTGATTGAGATGTGCAAGTGTGTGGAATTTTTGGTGGTAGTCCTATCTAAATATTTTTGGTTACTCCTTGTATCATCACTCTCTTTATTTGAGGATGAGAATGAGAGAATGTAAACATATGGGCCCTAAAAATATGGATCATATATATATATATATATATATATATATATATATATATATATATATTTTATGACGGGGGATTTTGATTTTCTCATCCATGCCCTTTGGCTTTTCCTTCATTTTTTTTTCATGGATAACTGATGCCCACATGTTTCAAAGGGATCTCAAAGAGGAAAATGGAGAGATGTCATGATGGTGATGTAAGGAGTAAAATTGCGTATGGGGATGCGCAAACCTCAGGTTGAGAGTTTGGCATACTTATTTGGTGGAAGCTAAGGCGCAACTCTTAGGGTAAGAGTTGGCATATTTTTGGTGGATGGAAGGGTGCATGTTGTGCGCAACTTCTTAGTGTGAGAGTCGGCTTTATTTGGTGGGTTTGTGAATCTGATGCCATGGGTGCATGACCATAATCTCACTCTAGGATACCTAGGATTTGACTCAACTCAAAGTGCCGCAAGCCGCATATGACTAAAGGTGTACAAACTACTAAGCAAGTCATATGGCCTTGGTAGGTATTTCATAATCATTGAGGAACTCTTTGTTTTGAAACGAAAACTCCAGATGTCAAGTTTCTCTTAGAACAAAGTCATAGCAAAATCTATTTATACCATATCATGTCTCGCAACAACTTAGAAAAGGATCATGCATTTTGCAACCCACAAGATTTCGGGTTCTCAGAATGAGACATTTTTAGCCAACAAACTTAAATATTGATTAACACTAAATTATAACTTAGATACTAGAGAATTATAGACAGAGCAACTATTCAGCATTTCAACACAAGAGAAACTAACATATCATAGCGCACATGAGAGTAGAATTTTTTTTGAAAGATGATGAAAAATTGCTGAAATTTAAATACTGAAACTAAGAACTAAAATTAAGTGCAAGAATGTAAGATACATGTTACCTCTTGTGGGGTCCTCCCCCAAGCTAGCTCACTGCTGCGGTCCAGGGAAATGTCCCATGGATCGCAGGTAGGCCATCTGTGCCTCGTGCCAGCGACGGCTTGCATCCTCAAGGTCGATGAAGCTCCGTTGGGTCTGCTGATGCCTTTGGGTAGCAGTTTGGATGTGGGCATTCAACGTACCTTGGATCTGCCTGTTCTGGAGCTCTAGTCCTCCCATGCGAGTGTTGAGGACATCCAGTGTGACCTGAGGGCGAACAGGGGGTGGCATTCCCTCGAAATCTGAGGAGTGTCCTGGCTCGTGATGCCTGGATCCCCCTGTCCCATATGCCTCTGGCTCACTTGGGCCTACGCCTGCCGGCTCAACCCTCCTGCCTACTAGCTCGAACCTCCAGCCTCGTAGGGGTGAGGAACGTATCCCAAACCATATCCATACCTAGGGGTAAATCAGAGTGCAGGTATAGCAGGGGTCCATCCCATCCCTGGCATAGCTGGTGGTGGAGTGTGCTGTGCTGGCGACGCGTATGGTGCTCGCTGTGCTGCCCTTGCTGCTTGTGCTGCCTGCTCTTCTTGTTCCCTCCTCCGTGAGTTCCTGCGTGAAACAGAGTTCCTACGTCCTCCTTCCCTCTCAATGAGGGTGAAGGTGAGTGATGGGGAATTATACAGAGCGAGATCCGGGTTAGATAACTGGACCTCATTTGTATATCCTAGAAAATAAAATAAAATATTTTTACCTATTTCGTCGCGTTTAATCATATCTGCATGCGAAAGATGTGATTCATTAATGATGATGCGAGGAGTAGTGATGTAAATAATGGTATTAGCAGCATGGGGGTCAACACTTGCAACAAGGCGAGTAATAAGAGATGTGCACATGATAGCAGTTGAAGTCTTAATGGAATGCAACCAATGATTAACAAACTCAACAACAGGTGCAACCTTAATCTTTTTGAGCGCAACATAAAGCAACTTCAACTCTATGTCATAAGTAAGATGCGTATCATCTCTTGAAAGAACAAACTAGCGATCCACTTATGGAGAAGCCTCAGAGTGGGGTGATGGATGTTGGCAGAATGCCCCTGAAACTTTCCAACGACGTGTTTCCCTGAGATCAAATGCTAGAAAACATGACGTTGGTAACCCCCGAGGGAGAAACCTAAGTCAATGGAGCACCGCTCGTGGAAACCCAAATGGTTGGCAAGATCCTTCCAATAAATACCGAAATCTCTTCCAAAGCAACGAAAGGTAATACCATAATCGACAATTTGTAGAGTGCCCAAAATTTGGATCGTCAAAAGACGTGACCCAAGCTCATGAACGGGGGCAACTCTACTCCAACCAAGATGCTCGAAAATAGTATCAAACTCAACATCCATACCTATTTGGTGCAAGAATGCAGGGTCGAATGCCGGCAAATGGAGGAACTCGCATTCCTTCATGAGGTTGTATGCCTGCATCTCCTGCTCGCTCTCCAAGTCGATGAAGGGGGCGTCGGCCTCGTCAATGGCGTGGCCGTGTGGCTCCTCCTCCTCTCCTCGATGTGTCGGCTGCTCGTTCCTTGCAGGGGTTGGTGGATCTTCCCCGCGTTGGCGGCAGCTCCTTCTAAGCCCGAAAATTCTATTCATGGTGGACGAGCTAGCACAAGTGTATGGTGTTTTTGCTTGGAGAGGGAAGTGTGCAAGAGGTTTTTGACAGAATTTTCTTGCACTAAGCTTGTGGAGTAGGCTATGAAGCAAAGTGGAGCAAGAGAGTGAAGAAGGGAAGAGTAAAAAAATGTGTGCGCGAGGGGTGAGGTGCTCCACCCGGGATCCTCTCTATTTATAGAGTTGATCGCAGGCGAGGGAGCGCCCCCCCTCAACGGTTACTAGCCGTTTGCCCAAAGGCTGAGGCTAGCAGGCCTTGGGCAGGGTGCGGCCGCACCCTGGTGCGCCCACACCAGTCGTGGGCCCGCCTCTGCCCGGCCTTTTGGCTGCTGGCTCCAACGGTCACCCCAAACGTCTCTCTGGTTACGATCAGACTTGGTTCGAAATTTTACTCCAAATATTGATTTTCCACATATTTATTCAAAATATTTTTGGTTTTCAAAAATTATATAAAAATAAGATTTGGAAATGGGAAAATCTATACTACCAGAAAATAATTTTTATAAGATTTTCAGAGAAACTTTATTTTTGACTAAAAATAAAACTATAGAAAGGGAAACTTTTGGAAACTAAAAATAAAAACTTTCTATAAAAAGGGAAATTAAAACGAAATTTAAAGAATTTAAAAAGACATAATACCTGAGCGGGAACACCTACCCCAAGCTTGCTTGATGTCGTGAGCCCCCTTCAGATATCTTTATTGGGACACAAATAGCACAAAATTTATTTTTAATATATATAGTTTTTTTAGATAACTACCAAATGCCTTTGACAAGGGCTCAACATTTATAGTCCGTTGGCAAGACTTTCCTTCCTTCATCCTTCTGTGGCTGCATGGACGAACTTAGTAGAGGTTTCCAGTTGCCCTAGGATCCTCTCTATGTCAGTGACTGGAATTGATGCACCTATCTGTGCTATCTGTATTTCTATCATCTTGTTGAAACTCGTCTGACTTTTGACAGATGAACAAAGAGTTTCTAGCTTGGCGTTGATGTTCTCAATGATCTTGTCTTATAGGACAACTTCTTGGTCAGATTCTCGATGGTTTTAGCTTGCCCTATGACCAGATCTTTCAAGGAAGGCTGATTGAAGAAATTACCCTACGGGCGGTGCTGATTGTTCCACCCGCTGTTACCTTGCTGTGGTGGCCGAAACCCATTGTTGACATATGCTGGTTCTTCTTGGGTTTTGGGGCAATTGTTCCCTGAATGGCCATTATCACCACAAACTTCACACGATGTGTGTGAGTTCACTACTTGGATGGTGCCCATGTTGGGATTTGCAACTTGTCCGTCCATCCTTTGCAGCAGCAAGTCTATTTTTGCTGCAAGCACATCTGCCTCCTTCGCAGATTGCGAGCCTTTTGTGTTTTCCTTCCTTCTCTCCAGCTTTGATTTGCCACCATCTTCTCGATGAGGGCAATAGCCTCATTAATGGTGAGAGAAAGGAATGCACTTCCAGCTGCGGCATCTACGTGCCCCTTGGACATGGCCATGAGGCCTTCGTAGAAGTTCTAGAGCACAAGCCAGTCTCCCATGCTTTGGGTATGGACTCAAGTGAAGACTGCTGGAAGTTAGAGATCTTTCCCCTCAGAGCGCTGGTCCTGCTCATGGGGAAGAACTTGGCGAGGAATGCCGCAGAGCACTTTTCCCATGTGTCAACATCTTCCTTGTTCTCATAAAACCATTGTTTTGCCTTTACGGTGAGGGAAAAGGGAAATAGACGGAGCCTGATGTTGTTCTGCACGACGTCCTTGATGATGACGGTGTCGCACAGCTCAAGGAAGTTCTGAAGGTGGGCGTTGGCATCCTCGCTTGGCAGGCCATAGAATTGGCTTGCCTGCACCATAGAGATGAGGCCAGTGCAGATCTCGAAGCTTCCATTCCCCATATTGACAGCGGGCCCAGTTGGCATGTTGGCAACAGTGGGAGTGGAGTAGTCACGGAGTGTCTTGGCCAAAGCGATTGGTGCGGTTGGTGCTGCAGAAGAACAGACGGTATGAACCCTTCTCTTCCTTAGGAGTCTTTCTGGATCACTGTGGAAGTTTGCTGGCAAGTTGAAACCGCTCATACACTATCCTATTTTCATTCCAATAAAACGAGGAAGAAATCAGTAAAGTTATCTTGCTTAATCTATGGCTACCAATGCTTATTATGCAATCAATGTTTATGCTAGTATGATTTTTTTATTCCCTGGCAATGGCGCCAGAAATGCTTGTTGGCATTTCTTAGCATCACTACTAAAAATAGACCATAGATCCATTCTTAGCAATGGCACCAGAAATGTCACGTGTTGGAATACCGTAACTATCGCTACATCAGAGAGATAACACAAGGCAACTCGAGGGCGCCGGCCTTAGCAGTGCAGTCTGGTAACAATAATTAGGAATGCCGGATTGGCCTTCCTAACCATCCTTACTTGCGATATGCAAAGCTGTGGCACTACGCTTGAAAGTGCACAAGGATTACAATCTTAAGTAATGGTACTTAGGTACGCCAATCGATAGTTCATGAATGAAGAAGTAATATAACTGCAAGCGGACAGAACTATCATTGTAGCATTTCAACCCGTGAGTATTCAAGGGTGTCGAATTTATAATTCTCGTAGGAAGGCAAAGGGATCAAACATGGTGTAAACATGATTACTTACTGAATGCTTGGTAGACAGAGTAAACAGGAATAAACATAATATTCAAGATAGTTGACACACATTGGATCAACCTCAATGATAAAATAGAAGAGAAATAATAAACAAAGAATAAAGAAATAAATCTACTTAAGCAAGCATGGATTACATATAACTATGCATAGAATTGTTAGCGGATCATCAAATTAGCAATAAATAGAGTTAGAACTAAGCCTGAGATGAGGGGAGATCCCCGCAGCTAGATACCCAGCCGATAGAGACTTTACAGAACTCCTATCGGAATACCTGATCGTGGGGGAATGCAAAGGATGACAAAGCTGTCATTACCCTGCTACCTACCCCTCTACCCAAAAGATACCCGCACATCCACTGATTCCTGCATACCTGAACACCATGTTCACGTAATTGGAAACAACTCCTAACCCCCGCACAGCACAGTGAACCATCATCCCATTCCTAATTCTAATTCTAATCCTAATCATACTAATCTGATGAACAATGATGAACATATCAAGAACATAGCACAAGAACTAAGAACTAGTTCATATACTATGAACATGATAAGAACACAACCATACTCTAGTTCATATGCATAATCATATAAAGATAAATAGAACTTGATCATGGAAGAAGATTGAATATTATTCATACCAAGAAGATCCTTTCTTCCAAGGAGACAAGCTCTCCTTGCTAGCTCTTGCCTTGCTCTACTACTAATCTAGACTAAAGATACAAGTGAGAGGTGCGAGGTAAATTGACTCCAAATGATGTGTGTGTTCAAAAGGGGAGTGCCTCTCTTTTTATAGTGGAACTAGGACGGTTCGTCGCATCTAAATTTGGTAGTAGGTGAAACCGTCCTATGCATGGCGGCATGCAACCGCGTGAGAAAGATGGGCCTGGTGTGCGCCTCTAGGGGTGCGCCCGCACCAGGGTGTGGCCGCACCCTGGGTGGGTCCCTCTGGCTACCACCTTCGCGTGGTCGGTTTGGCTCTGGGCCTGGATCTCTCCCGTGGTTACGATCAGGCCCAGTTCTGCGTTGTTCGGGCCTTTCTCTATTTTCTTGGTTTGCGCATTTCTGAATATGTCTTTTGGTACTTTGCACTTTCTTCGTGGTATGGCACATTTCCACTTGTTGCACTATAATTCCTGCAAAATATAATCACTATGGTACAAGTGGATCTTGTTAGTAATAAAATGCATGTGTGTATATAATATGATTCCTTCTTCTCCTTTTGGATCAAGTTGGGAGTTTATAATTGGTCTATAATGACTGCCAACAAGTGGCTTGCTTGCACCATGTTGATCAGCACCAGCTTGAGCTCAAATGACCAATTAATATCCACAGCTGGCCCAGTATGGATGTTGGCCACAGTGGGAGCTGAGAACTCTTGAAGTGACTTGTGAGCCATTACGTCAATCTCTGGTGTCAAACTTTGAGTAGGTTGATCTTCTGACCCAGCAGGATTGGCAAGCTGAGATGTTGATAATGTTGATTGATTCCTTCTCAACCTAGCCTTTGTCTTCCTGGTCAATGTCTCTGGATTATCAATAAAGTTATCTGGGAGATCAAACCTATTCATACATTACCCTGCATATAATAAAAATAGAAAAAAACAAAGTAAAGCTACATGAGTGAGAAGGGTGGATGGTGCTCAATCCATGAGTTGATATAGTGATGCTCATTATCCTTTATTGCTTTAACCTTCCTCGGCATTGGCGCCAAAAATGCTTGTTGACACTTCTTAATGCAACTACTAAAAATAGACTCTTAAACCTATCCCAAGCAACGGCGTCAAAATTACTTAATATCACTTAAGCTAGGTTGTCATCCCTAACATGATGTAGAAGTGCTGGTATTAAATCTATATGCTTTTCTAGTAATAAATAAATAAATAAATAAATAAATAAATAAATAAATAAATAAATAAAGGATCCACAAGCGCACAGATAATACCGATGTAGCATTTTAACTAGGAGTATACTAGGTATCGTTATTTATAATTTTACCACTAGGAAGGGACTTGCAATGGATAATGAGCAATGACCACTGCATCTCATCATGGAGACCTTAACCATGTCTTTATCTATCTCTCATGTAGGTTAAGTGTCACATAAGATAAATATATGAATATGAATAATAAGTGACAGAGGATAAATAAGAGTTCATAGCCATAAGATAAACATGATAATCATCTCAATTAGATTACTCTAAGTCTATAGCACTAGCATGGTATTAGGACAATCTACAAGAATAAATCCTAAGTATCCTAACTATACTGTCAAAGCATACTATGATTAGTGCAAGTACACCTAGCATCATCATTAGAAAGGGTTATATCTATGCATAGTGATATTAGCAAGATAAATACAGTCTCTTAGCCACCATCTCAATAAGATCTCTATAGTTTCATAGCATAGCTACATATGAATAGATCTAGAAGGAGTCAAGTTAATCTTGAGGTCCGGATCCATCTTCAATTCTTGGTAAGCTCTTATTCTCATTGTTATATTTATATTAGTTCTTGCTACTATGAATATGACTTGGATCTATTTGATTATATCGGAATTGACTTTATTCTATTTGCTTATGTTCTCAATTATATTTTTATTAGTCTACTTTTATGAGGCTTTTTGAAATTATTTTCGGAGGCAGACAGCACTTCCAACCGCCTCGGTTAATGCTTGTATTAACTGATGCGTTATTTTTTATTGACCGAGGCGGTTAAAAATAACTACCTCCTAAAATCTATTAACCGAGGCGATCATTATAAGAGGCCCGCCTCCAAAAATACCTCTATTTTTTAGGTTAATAGTGGATGAGCCCAGTTACTATTGACAAAGCCCATAAGCCCAGTTTCTATATTTGAGTATATATACGAAGGAAAACCCTAACCCACTCACCTTCCCTCCCTCTCCCAGCCGCACTCTATCCCTCTTCCCCATTTAGCGCTCGCTTCCCCACCGCATCTCCAGGGTGGAGCGGTGCCTCCATCCTCAGTCCTTCCCTCTCTCACAAGCGCCTCCCTCCTCACTCTTCCCTCTCTCTCCGGGAGACTTCCTCAGTCAGGCGCGCAGGCTTCCCCACCCATCTACAGCGTGCAGGCACTATATCAGCGCCGGGCGAGCCATGGCGCAGCACAGGGTGCAGCCACAATGGCTCTCCAGTGTGCGGCGACTACGTCGTCAGCGGTCGGATGATGGCGGCCCTGTGCGTGAGGGCCCTGCGTTGCGGGGTGCTCGAGACGACAACGGTGGTGGCGCTCTTCCCTCACCGGCTAACGATTCGATGGGGTGCTCGGGACGGCAATGGTGGTGGCGACCCTCCCTTACCGTCGAGCTAACCACGATGGGGTGCTCAGGGAGGCGGAGCACCTTCAACACTGGCGGATCTGGCGAGGAGGACATTGGATCTGGCGAGGAGGAGCAAGATCCTATAGGAGAGGGCTTTTGTGGCGGCGATGGCGACGCGCAGGGGCGTTGGCGCGTGCAAGGGTAGCAGTGCGAGGCCCAGATCCAAGCCTAGTCTGGATTTGGGCTTTTTTATTTTTTTTTATTTTTTTTATTTTCATTAACCGAGGCGGGCAACTAATACGCCTCGACAACACAGTGATTTACCGTGACCTTACGTTGGTGGCGGGCGGGTTGCCCGCCTCCGTAAACCCTTTTTGCCCGCCTTGCAAAAAGTTTTATGTAGTAGTGTTATGCATAGGATCGTATAGCGCTTACTCATTAGGATGATGGGTAAGTGATAGATATTGTATAGGCGAGGTGCCTAGACCGTATTTATGTGCGATTACCCTTTATAGTTCGGAGCTTGAGGTAGATCGCGGGAGTGACAGTCCCGTTGAGTCCTTTGTATTCCTTCTCCCGATTATAAGGATTGTAGAGCACCATTATTAGAGAGAAGTGATTGCTATGTCCATGATATTTTTTGCTAATATCACTATACATAGATATAACCTTTTCTAGAGATGATGCTAGGTGTACTTGCACTAATCAATGTATGCTTTGACAGTATAGTTAGAATACTTAGGATTTATTCCTGTAGATTGTCCTAATACCATGCTAGTGCTATAGACTTAGAGTAATCTAATTGAGATTATTATCATGTTTATCTTATGGCTATGAATTCTTATTTATCATTTGTCACTTATTATTTATATTCATATATTTATCTTCTGTGACACTTACCCTGCATGGAAGATAGATAAAGACATGGTTAAGGTCTCCATGATTACATGCATCATTGCCCATTATCCATTGCATGTCTCTTCCCAGTGGTAAAAATATAAATAACGATACCTGGAATACTCCTAGTTAAAATGTTACATCGGTATTATCTGTGCGCTTGTGGATCCTTTATTTATTTATTTATTTATTTATTACTAGAGAAGCATATAGATTTAATACCAGCACTTCTACATCATGTTAGGATGACAACCTAGCTTAAGTAATGCTAAGTAATTTTGACGTCGTTGCTCGGGATAGGTTGAAAAGTCTATTTTTGGTAGTTACGTTAAGAAAGGTCAACAAGTACAAGGTTTAAATCTAGGTATTTGTAAGGAATTATGACAGAGCAACTATTCATTATCTCCATATAAGAGTGTGTTCTAGAATTTCATTTTGAGAGATTCATGAGGAGCTCTCCTTAGATAGCAAAACTAATTATGAAAGATAAATAGATTTTTATTGGGTTTCTAAGATTATTCATCTTTTTAGTTTTATGTTATTATAACGCACTAGGAATAAATAGATAAGTGAGGGATACTTAGCTCGGTATATGGGGTTTGCTCTCCCCTAAGGTAGATATTGACATAGTCTATTGAGATTGCTGATGGGTAGTGAAGGCGTACTGATCCTCCTAGAGTGTCGTGGGTAGTTGCTGTTAGAAATATCACTTTCCTGGTCTAGACAGTACTCTGACAGGGGATAGGGCGTCCTTTTGTCTATTAGCTCTTCTTGATCCTTTGAAGCCAATGAAGCTCAAATAGACAAGAAAGCTTGTGGAACTGATTAAGCGTTAGTAATAAATCTCTAAGCTTTGGAAGTCTAGAACTTTCTTATACCCTTTTATCTTTTAGCAAGATCAATATATTTTTATGCTTTTTATTTTTACGGTATGTGGACAGGAAAATAAATATGCTGAAATTTATTTATGCCACCACAGTAGATGAGTGTGTGAGTTGTTGTATCACACATTAAATACATGGGGCTTAGTATTTTTCTAGATGCAATGCAAAACATATTTATTTTCTTTTTCTAATGCAGAAATAGTAAAGATAAAGATGCAACTACTAATGCAATTAAGAAAAGTAAATATACTAAAGCAAAAATGTAGATAAATGCCAAGTTACCTCTTGGCGTGGCGTTTGGTGATTTTAAGTCCTCCGAACAGGACCTTCTTGTTCGCTCAATGATTAAAGGGCACATTGGATGGCACCATAGGTGCTATGTCCTGTGTAGGATTTGATTCTGAATTTACCTTGGGTTTCCATACTTGCTTGTAGGTGACTGTGACTTGGAGGAGGGAGCTTCTAGAATTACTATCTCTTCTTCTACTGTTACCTCCTCTTTAACAGCGTTCTCCTTGTCAGGGTATCGATAATTGAATCCTGAAACCTCTCCTTCATAGTCGGCCCATCCATCTACAACATTTTTCGTCTTTTGGTAACGGGTACGCTGCCTTCTCCTTGATCTATTCTTCTTGGGCTCCTTATCAATTATATAATTATTGTTTAAATGATGGTGTACCTTTTCTGAGGGAAATTTGAAATGGATCTCCCCTGTTCCAATGTAAATGATGGCCTTGGTGGTGTTGAGGAACGGTCTTCCTAAGATGATGGGTGGATCACACTCATCTTCACCCTTGTCGATGACCAAGAAGTCAGTGCGGACGTAGTGGTTGTCGATCTAGACAGGGACATCTTTGGCTATCCCTTCCACGAAGCGAAAGGACTAGTCCGCCATATGCAACTACGCATAGGTGGGGTCCATAAGCATAGTATGATATAGAAATTCATATGTTACCTTGGCCATAATGTTGACGCCCGATCTGGTGTCACAGACAATGTTGTAGAAGTAACATCTATTGATAGAGCATAGAATAGTTAGGACACCTAGGTTGTCCTTCCTGATTAGGTGTGGAGACTTGAGAAGGTGGTCATACTCCTTGTGGATTGGAGTGACCATTATTGCTATCTCCATCTTTTGGGCCTTCTTTTTGATCTTGTTCTTGGTCTTGGTCTTATTTTGGGTGTTGCTCTTGTTCCTACCATCGACGGTTTCCTTCTGCACCGTGGATGACTTTTCCCTATTCTTAAAAGAAAAGGCTTCTCTATTTCCCTTAATATTGAATGTAATCTTAGCAGTGCTAGCGTAGATAATGGCTCCGGTAGTGTTCAAGAATGGTCGTCCTAGAATGATAGGCGACCTCTCATTAGTGCCAGTGTTCACTACCACGAAGTCTGAAGGTACGTACGAGTTGCCTACCCGCACATAGATCTCTTCTAGGATTCCCATGGGGTAGCAAAGTGACTGGTCTACAAGCTACAAACACATGGTTGTGTGTGATAAAGGAATATTGAATAGCTTTTCATATATCACCTTAGGTATGATGTTGACGCTTGCACCGAAGTCATAGATCGCCTCGTTGAATTTTGTACTTCCAATGGAGATCAGAATAATTGGCCTCACTGGATTGCCTTTCTTTATTGGTGGAGTCGAGTCAGTCCATGTTCCTCTTGGAGGGTCACTCTAGTAGCTTCCTACATTAAAGATGTCTACAAGGTTTGTAGTTTCTAATTCTCCTGATTGTCTAGGAATCTTACCTTGGTCATTGGCAGAAGCAAAGGGAGCAAGCTATTGCAACTAAGATTCTAGCATCTTATTAAAGCTAAGCTAATTCTTGATAGCATTAGAAAAACTTCCCATTCTAATATTAATTGATTCTAAAGTTTTTTCATTATATGCTAGATTCTTAGACAGGCTATCCATTAATTTGCCCTGATTAAGCACTAACTCTCTTAAAGGTTGTTGATTGGTATTATTGTAAGAATTATTACCTTGGTAATTACCTACGTAGCTAGCTGAGTAGTTAGGCCGCTGTTGCTAGTTCCAGCCTTGATTTTGCTAAGGACGGTAGTAGTTATTGTTGTTGTTGATGTAGTTCATGTCCTCTGTCAGCTCTGAGCAGTTGGTACCTATATGCCTAGTCCCTCCACACTCTTCACAAGTCATCTTGGAATCATGAATGTGCATGACTTCCTTCTTCTCAATGACTCTCTCATCAAGCCTTTTCATCAGCTGGTCCATCTTGGCAGCTAGAATGTCTACCTCCTTGAGCTGATGCATCCCTCCACCTCTCTTGTGGGTTTGAGTTCTCTCTTTACTCCAACCTTGATTGGAGGCCATATTTTCCACAAGAGTAGTGGCTAGAGCAATGGTAAGTGATAAGAATGCTCCTCCAGTAGCAGCATCTATGGTTTCATGAGTGCTGTTGCTGAGCCCATGATAGAATGTCTGCATGAGCAGCCAATTCTCCATCCCATGATGAGGACACTCGAGTATGTAGTCTTGAAAATGCTCTCAAGGTTCTGGGATTGTCTCATCATGTTGCTGAAAACTTGATATCTTCCCATAAAGAGCATTGGTCTTGCCTGCGGGGAAGAACTTTGCCAGGAAATTGGTGGAATATAGTGCCCACGTAGTATTCTTCTCCTTGTTGGCGTAGAACCACTGCTTTGCTTTGCCTAAGAGTGAGAATGGGAAAAGGTGAAGTAGTATAGCATCTCTAGGGACATCCTTGCATTAATAGTGGAAGTGCTGCAAATCTCTAGAAAGTGTTGGCACTAGCATCTTTATGGGCCTTCCCATAGAACTGGCTTGCTTGCACCATGTTGATCAATGTAGGTTTGAGCTCAAATGACCCATTAATAACTACAGCTGGTCCAATACAGATGTTGACCACAGTGGGAGCTGAGACTCAAGAAGTGACTTGTCGGCCATGAAGTCAAGCTCTGGTGTCAAACTTTGAATAACAGTTTGATCTTCTAATTCAAAAGGATTGGTAAGCTGAAATGATGATGATGTTGGTTGGTTCCTTGTCAACTTAGCCTTTGTCTTACTGATCAATGTTTCTAGATTATCAATGAAATTATCTGGGAGATCAAACCTGCTCATACGTTACCCTGCAAAAAGATTCATAGACTAGACAAACACAAGGGTAAGTCTACATGAGTGAGAAAGGTGGATGGTGCTCAATCCATGAGTGGATATAGTGATGCTCATTATCCTTTAGTGCTTTCAACCTTCCCCGACAACGGCGCCAAAAATGCTTGTTGATACTTCTTAATGCAATTACTATAAATAGACTTTTAAACCTATCCCTAGGAACGACATTAAAATTACTTTACATCACTACTATAGAAACAATTTTTTTGAGGCGGGCAAAAACAGTTTTCCAAGGCGGGCAAGATAAATGCCTCCAATAGAAGGTCACGGTTAATCAAGTGTTAATGGAGGCATTTGTTTGCCCGCCAAGGTAAATAATTGAGAAAAGTTAAAAAAATGAAAAGCTCATCGATGAGCCCGCTGAGCCCATCGATGGGCCCACTAAGCCCAATCCACCGCTGCTGCTGCCCCACGCCTAGCGTGCTGCCACTGATACCACCAACCTCGCTGTCCTCGCTGCCTGCTGCAGAGGAGAAGGGCAGGCTGCATGCGCACTGCCTGCTGCGGAGGATGGGAGGTGGGGCGCCGGGAGAGGGGTAGGGTGCCGTTGCCTGATGTACAGGAGGGGGAGTTGGGGCACGCCCAGGAGAGGGTTGGATCCGTGTTGTCCTCGCCGTGGATCCACACTGTTCTCACCGGATTTGGCCTCTCATGCCGAAGGAGGGGGCACTGTCGTGAATATCCCAGGCATGGGGAAGGGAGGGAAGGGGCACGCACGTCGAGGAAGGGACACACACATCAGAGACGGGAGAGGCATGCACATCGAAGAGGGGAGAAGGCATGCGTCGTGGACATCCCAGGCGTGGGGAGGAGCGTCGCCGTCTAGGATGGGAGGGGCACGCATGTTGGGGAGGGAAGAGGGCACGCGTAGGGGCTGCGACACTACAAACTTCTGACCCTTGCGCAATGACGAGAAAATGTTGCAATAGGCCCGATTTGGTTGCAAAATGTAGTTCTTGCCACCGAATCATGTTTGTTGCCAATGGTTGCAAAATATCTTGTTGCAATAAGAACTTGCAACCATTGCTAGTCTGGCATTGCAATAGTTAGCTTTTGTTGCAACCACGGTTGTTCATTGCCAACCATGGCAATAGGACGTTGTCGCAACATTCACTAGCATGGCAATATGTGCACTTGCCATGCTCTTCTTCGTTGTTGGAGGTGGTAAGTGCAACGAGCAATAGCGTAGCCATAGAATTTTGTTGCCACGCTCGAATTTTGTTGCCTAAGGTGTTCTTGCAACAATCGTTATGTCGTGGCAAGTAAACTGTTTGCCACATTTTTTATTCATTGCGAGAGAGGCTACATTATTGCCACGATCACTGTGGCATGACAAAAGTATCATTTGCCATGCCTGGTTATTGGTTGCAACAGATTATATGAAATTGCCACGGTTTTGTGGCGTGGCAATAATATCATTTGCCACATAAATTTAGTTGTTGCAAGATCATGGTGTCGTTGCAACAAGACTATTTGCCACCCAATTGAATTCGTTGCAAAAGGTTAACGGTTATTGCAACAATACCATGTTGTGGCGATAGTATTATTTGCAATGTAAATAAATTTGTTGCCATGAGCATATTGCCACGGATCATGGCTCATAGGCCTAGCTTTTATTGCAACGCTAGTAACATTTAATTTAGGTTTCATAAATCATCAATGCAATTCAATAAACCATAACAAAAGCAATTGCACTCACATATATATTCAATATAATAAATCATTCGATAAGTTAACAAACCACTTAAAAAGTAGCTAAATCATAAAAAGTGTACAATTCACTCATTTGACTACTTTTTAAATTGTTCTAACATATATGCAGCGCTCGAGTATCCTATAGTGCCATACATCATCGCCTTGGCTGTGTCCTCGCTTCGTTATGAGCCTCCCATTGAAACCTTGTTCTTGCTTCCTACACATGAGTAAAAAAGACATTAGCACATGCCATCATGATACATAGTATTATAGGTGCCTACCAAAATGTTTACATGTGTTTCCAATGCAAAAATAAACTAAAAGCAAAGCAACTATTTGTTATTAAACCATACAGCCACATATATATTTGGAAATATATGTATTATCCCAAATTATTTTAACTAAATTGATCCATAGTTGCTAGAAAGACAAACGGTGGCAACCACCACATGCCCCTGCCACCATCAGCCATAATGATGTCAGGAATCCTCCACTCTGCATGTTCTAAGCTGAACCACAATGACTTGCAGTCGGTTCCACCTCGACCACAGGGTCAATGCTCATTTGAAATAGGGTACTAATCTAATTATCAAAAGAACTTAATACCAAATATACATAGAAATATTTTAGTACATTTATAATCAGCATAGCTTGAAGAAAAGGTTGTTACCTGTTTAATTGATCCAGTTAGTTGAATGCAGGATATAAGCATGTGACATACCAATTGTGGGATCAAGAAAACGAAGAAAACTGACTTATATTAATTTATTATGACACATAACTACAGGCGATCACTTAAACCATATTTGGGATCACAATTCAATGACCTTGCAAACAAGTAAAAACAATGGATAGAAACTCCAATGCCAAGGAACTAGTGTTTAGAGGAGCCCCAACGCCTATACTGCTATAGTGCTATAGCAATGTTCGCTGCTCTGTAAGCGGCTGAAATCAGTGATGCTGCTAGGCCTAAAAGAGGTTCAGTTGGCATATTCCGTTGGCATAAGCAGTAGCCGCCGCTTCTCCTATTGCTTTAGATCAAAGCAGCCAAAATCAGCTTGGCTGTGCTACTGCTGCTAGTGCAGCCAGAATCAGCTGCAACACAAAGCAGCGAATAGGGGGTATGATAGGGCTACTGTAGTACAATAAGCTGGCGAGGTGTAATACAACCTTGAATCAGAATGAGAAATTAGAAACTTAGAAAATAAGCATTCAATTATTGGACAGATGAAGAGGACAAAAATGTAAACAAAAAAGAAGCATTTTATTGTAAGGGAGTCTCTTTGAAGAGCATATTTAATCACGAATGAAAATTTAATGGGAAATATGATATATAAGTGGCTTCATGCATTCTTTCTAATTTTTGTAACTGTTCTCAAAGAATGGGTTATGAGCCAATTAATTACGATGGGACATTACTGCATATGTGCCTTAATACCATACATTGGCAACCAATTACAGTAATCTTATTGAGAGAAAGGTGGTAAATAGCACATTGAATCCTATGCTTCCAGACCAATTTTGCTGGCATGAACATCTTAGGGAAAACTAATTTTGCTAAGTCTCACTTCTACTTAAGTAAATATGCACACCGGAAGCATAGGAGTCAGATGTGCCAATGATGGCACACAAATATGAATGCACGCTGGAAGCACATAATTCAGATGTGCCAATGATGTGCACACAAATATGAACATCTTAGAGAGAATAGCACATCTGAATCCATTATGCCGAAATCTCACTTGTACTTAAGTAAATATGCATGTTGTGATTATCATACAACTCTAATATTGACTGCATATTTCATTAGCTGAAAAAAACTAAATCCTACAGCCAGTGTTGATGCAGAGCTGTTTGACATGCCAATTTCATTAGTAGGAAATACTAAAACTACAAGCAGGCAGAAGATCTATGGCTAGCAAATTTTGGTCGTGTTGCCCTGAACATCACATCCATGAACTGAACAAATCCCATAGAACAAAAGGAAATTGGTAGCATCAGAGTAAGATTTATGGGAGGCGACATAATTCTGTGGATCCTCGTTTTTAGTAAGGCATATAGATAACATGCATGTGACAAAAATTATAATGAAGCCACACTGAAAGTATAGAAAACATGTTTCATTCAATATAGATTCATGAATAGAAGCTAATTTTTCTCACCTCTTATTTTTAGTGCTTGTTGTTTTATCCCATTTTATGTCCTTCATCAGTTATATCTTCAGTTCTACAAAATGAAGCATGGTCAAAGAGGCAATAGTACATCATTTGAAAATACTCTCTCCAGATTACAAACAATCTAGTGCCAACCCACGGACCCCACTGTTAACTTCTACTAGCAGCAAGCACAAGCAAAGAAAAAAACTGAGAAAATATAATGCAGTTGTTACCTGACTCCTTTTCATATTATTTCTTGTTCTATTCATGAGCTGTTGTTGAGTGATATATGTCTTTGGTGCAGCCACATTTGCAGTGTCTGTGTTGAAAAGATTTTTGTTGAGAGCTGCAGTATTTCTAGTGAAGCGAGTAGGTGGCGGTGCATCTTTCTGTACGGTGAGAACGCTTTCGGGCTGAGTCTATAAACATAAAATTGTTTGATCCATTTTAGATACAATACAAGGTACGTTGCTCATGATACAAGGAACACAGTGCAATAATGTCATTACCTGCTGTAACACATCTTGATTTTCAGTTTCACGTTCAGTCCCATCACTGTCTTGTATGCTTGGTGCATCTTGTATTCTGGCATTGTTTTGTGGGGTACTCTACACATACAAATATTGAGGTAAAAGATTAGGCATCATAATCATAAGTTTACGAAGAGGACAAAGGATGAAATATTATTCTATTACCATATTCGTAGCTTCTTCTTTGTGCTGTGCTAGCATATTAAGAAATTATTGCTTCATTTCTTCTCTTAAGCTTATCTTAGCATTTTCCAGATTATCTTGCATCCTCCTCTTATTTTCTTCTTTCTCCCTTTCCCTTTCCTCAGCTTGTTGCGCCATCTGTTCTTTGAGCCTCTCCACCTCCGCCTCAAAAGAAATGCTCTTCTCCCTAGCTGCAGCTTGAGCACGTGCATGCAATTCAAGGTTCTCTTTTATATGTTCTTTGTGAGTAAGATTCTCAGCCAAATATCCATGCCCATGTAACTTGGATGATTTAACTTGTGTTGTTTCTTTGTAGCATGATTGGAAAATCATGTTCTCCTCAACTTTTGTAAGTGGTTGTTTACCAGGTTCTAAGCCAATCTCAGCAATTTTCATTGATGCATTTTCCTAAATATAAAATAAACAGAACCTGTTAAGGGTTGATTGACATAACCAGCTACTATAAAAAATGGCTTGCCAAGACATTTACTCACATATATTGAGGCTGACATAGTATTCGACCACCTGCCATGTTTCGTGTGAGTGCTCCTCCAAAGAAGAGCATCACTTGGCTCTTCACCAGTTTCTGGGTCTCTCTAGGATGCCAGAATACTATTTAACACACATGTATTGCATCAAACTAGGGAAGGACTAGATTTGTGTAACCAATGATTACTTGCTCAAAGCTACACTGTGAGAAGTTTTTTGAACCCATCAGATGCTTGGTTCTTCGTTGCTGACGGTTGGAGGAGTTCTGACTGCTTAATTTCTGCAGAATGAGAACAAGTGCTTTGTAGCAATGCAAATAAGGTTGATCAAGGTCGTTCGGCAAATTAGATTTTATGAGAACTAACCTGGAATTTATCAGATCCAAAATACAATTGCAAGTAGTGCCACTCAACAAGGTTTATTTCCTTAGGTATGTTCCGCATCCTCTCAGCATAACTATTGTATGCCCTATATGTTGCACTCGGAGTTGCTCGCCATCCTGTGTACCGATCCTGTGCAATGCTCCATATTTTATCTTTTTTTTTATCCACATTGTCAATGTTGACGAAGTTCCACTTAATATAAGCTGTTTGGAATTAGAAAGCAACCAAATGGTTTATCACAATTAGTTATACCGAGCACACGAGAAGGAATTAAAAATAGTTCACTTCACACCAGTATCTCTTCTGCAATTTTTTCTTTGACCGAAGCCTGTAATTTCTTCTAACTCTTCACTCCAATTAGTGGGGCCCATTTCTTCTCTTCTCCAGGTCGCGCATTTTTTTCGCGTAAAATCGCACGCTACGTGGCTAGTGGGATTCGAACCTGAGACCTCGCCCTCGTGCGTAACGCTCCACCTATCACTCAGATGTGTCTATATTACAGTTGAGTTCCCTACATATTATCCTAAACTGAGCATGCATTGATTATTTGAGGCCCTAACCAGATTCAAATGGAAAAGTTGTCAACTACAAAGTTTCATAACTTTTCAAGGTCTACAACTTTTATATTGGTAGTTTCTCCATCTTTTATAAAATTTGAATTTCAAATTTGAGAAATTCAAACATTGTTTTCGACAACAAGATGATCTCAAATGAAAAAATTATCAACAACAAAATTTCATAACTTTTCGAGATCTACAACTTTCATTTTGATAGTTTTTTTCACGAGCTGAGAGCTACTAGTCTAGCTCACTATTTTAACGAGCAGGTAGCTCGTAAGTTGCTCATGAGCAGAAACTGAGTTGAGGCATATCAATTTATACTAGGTTGCGAGCTAAATGAGCTAGCTCGAGCTTACGAACGAGCCGAATTGAGCTGGCCCTCTAGGGTGGCTTGTTAATAGTAATGAGCCGAGCTAAGTTAGCTTGTTAGCTACACCTGAGCTGGCTTTCTAACGAGTCAACTCGAGCTAGACCAATCCGAGCCGAGCTCGCTCGATATCCCGCCCTAAATATGATGGAACTCTCTACCATATGACAGGGTCACCTGATAGGACAAGATTGCATATCAAGGTCGACATGGTAGGATTGGTATGACACCAGACCATATAAGTACTAGGTCAACACGGCACGCTCGGTACAACACCACGACATTGGAGACACTTGGTTACTACATGATAAAAATATGTTTTTAAAATTTCAAAATTAGTTCAAATGTTTTACCATAAAGTTGGGAAAAACTAACTAAGAAAGTTCTACGAAATTTGACCAAAATAAAGAACAAATCTAACTAAGAAAGTTTTTAAAATTAGACAAAAAGGTAAAACAAACAAAACTAACTAAGAAAGTTCTAACAAAATTAGACCAAAAGAAAAAATTTTGCGGCAGCTGAAGGGTCTAGTGGCCATGCAAGGCACACAACCCGAATAGGGAGCCGCATTAGGCTCAACCGCAAAGAGGAGGGCCCAGCATAGCCACCAGCCCCAGCATGCCCAGAGACAATTAGCTCAAGAAGTTCAAAGCACCATTGGCAGCTTCAGGTTTTAAGCTAAGTTTTCAGCATCCAAATTGGCGAGGTGGTCCTATTATTCGTATATGTGGCAACTCCCATGGAAGAGGCAACCTATTTTGTTAATGGGCCGGCCCACACCGCATACACCATGTCGCCGATCTCAATTGGGTCGTGACTCCCACATCCGATCCCCACCCTTGAATCGTTCCCGAGAGCGACGGAGGCGGCGGCGTACGGAACCACCGAAGGCGGCGGAGTCGGCCACGGCGAGCGGCAAGCCCAGACGTTGAGGTACGGACGACGACGACAACTGCTCGGTCGAGATGGCGCCAGGCATAGCTCTTCCCGTCCCCGATGCCGCTGGCCGAGCCAGAGCCGGGAGCGGTGCCGGTGCCAATGTGGAAGCCGCGACGCTTCTAGGGTCTCGGCGTGACGCACAGGTTGGTGGTGCCCGCGAAGAAGACCCGGCGTGGGCCGAGGTCGCGAAGCTCGCAGTAAGGGCGTCATCTTCTACAGGAGTATGGGCTATTGGGCGTCGCACATCTGGTACTCAGCTTCTGACCTTCTCTGCATCCTTCGTAATTACAATCTGCTACTGTGCTAATAGTCCATCTGCTCATGCCTCTTGATCACTTTGTTCTCCTCCTCCTTTTTGCCCTGCTGCTGTTGCAGCTTCTCGATTTAAACAGGGATTGCGTGAAGCAAGTCTACCTGGTGACTGCCCTGAGAGTTCCACACGTTCGAGCTCATCTTCAATGAAATGTATTTGAGTACGAGTGACCGTCCCAATTTCCTTGTACTGCTAACAGTATCTGGTATTATTTCACCTTCTTTTTTTCTACAATAGTTCAGGTAAATTTTACATGGCAAAATTACTGAATTTGTGCAGCTCTGTCAAACTACAAGTAGGGACTACAAGATACTTGACATTTTCCTCCGTTGAAATTTGACAGCTAAATCATTTTTCAGTTAAACATTCTAAATACTATGATGGTGATGGTGATGTTATGTCAGTCAGTGAGGTTCCTCTAAACTGCTTTGACCAGTATATATATATATATATATATATATATATATATTTCCACCTCTAAATGTTTTCTCAAATATTGTTAATTGCTGCTATGTAACTGTTTGAAACAATAATACATTTGAGGGTCCTCTAAACTGCTATATATTTCCACCTCTAAATGTTAAACGCTTGGGAATTAACTTTGAACTTAAATGTGCCCCGTAGCGTTAGCACGGTTATTATACTAGTTTAGTTAGTGCGTCAATATAAGTTTGTGTGTTTTGACTAATTTTGACTGAATTGGTTGGAGCGTTGATTGAATTAGTTATAAGCTGAACTAGACAAGCAGCCATTGTTAGTCATATAGGTTAGTTTCATAATTACTATTTAGCTCTTAATTTAATTGGTATGTTGCCTCAGTGCAGCTACCAAGAGTAGTCATGTGATTTTGGTGACAAACATTTTCTCTGTCAACATGGCCACTCCCAATCCTCGGTCGCCTTCTGCCTTTGCCCTCCATCTTCTACCCCTGCAGCCACTGCCGATCTCACCGTCCTCAGTGCAGGACACTGTAGGTGCAAGCTAGCAGATTAACCAATCCATCACAACAATGATTTAGATTTACTATTTATTTGTTTTCAAACATTTTGGCAAGTTCCTAGACAAATGAATTGGTTATTGGCAGTCAGAAATAAAATGTGTAAAAAAACTAAACAAGTAATGGAAAGCCATAGAGGAATTTCTATCTCAATCTGCATGTCTATTCCATTTTTCTTATTTTTAACTTTCTTTTATATTGTTATCATGTCTGCTGCTCTGAGCTATGCCATAATATTGTTTATTTTAACTCTACTCTGAACACAACTGATGTTGCCTTGCTTTACTTATCTTTGTAGTTCTAAAGCAGACCAGCACATTGCCAGATAAGCCATCAGCTGCTACTGCTCCTTTGGTGTCGTGCTAACTCAACAGTGTTATTTCATCGATGTGCTGACCTGTCATTCAGTGTAAGCAAGTGTTTTGCTATTTGAAGTGGTACCAAAGCAGTGTGGCAACTAGGGTGACGCTGTGTTTTCTTGTATCCTGTCTCTTAGTCTATATTTATTCAATTATTCTGGTACCTGAAGCTTGAAAGGATCGAAATGTTTGTCACCAAGAGCACATTGCAGTTAACGTGTATTTAGTTTTGCAATTTATATGGTGTGTTCTATAACTGACCAATGTTAGTGGGTGCACGGATGCATCAAGTACATAGATCAAATCCTATCAAAATTTCATTTAATTATGTTCATCACTGCAGCAGGAATCGTCATCAGAAAATAAACATTTGACTTGGAAAAGCACATGTACACTAAAGCAAATGACCCATTCATTTATTACTAATAGATTGTTTCAAATAAATATTAAAGAAAACATGGCTTCAAAAATATGAAATAAATGTGCACAAGTTCATATTGTCCTGACTTCTTTATTGTGTAAAATTTAGACAAAAAAGTCATCATCGTCATCTTCTCCAAGAGTAGCAAATGGAGGGAGGACTGCATCAGCCGTATAAGTGTCATCTGGGTCTTCATCTTCATCGAACAGGTCATCATGCTCTGGTTCAAGCACGGCTGTTGCAATGGCATGTTGAATAACAGAAGCATCAACTGTAGCTCCATCAAGGCCGGACCTACTCCAAGCCGTCACATCCTCATTTTGCTGCCCAACATTCATACCATCCACTCCAACAACAACCGAGTCCAGATCGAGCTCGCCCATAGTATTAGTACCATCTCCTTCAGGCATGGCAAATAGGTTCCTAGGCTGCACTCTAATGACACTGCACCAACCTGGTTTCTTTAGCTTTCTCACATAAAAGACTTGCTCGGCCTGTGTGCTTAGGATGTAAGGTTCATTTAAATACCTAAACCGAGTGGTATCAATTTCGATGACCCCATATTTATCCTTATTGTACCCTCTCGATCTGCTCGTAGTTGCTGCGGGAACATCAAACCATACACATTGGAGCAAAATTACTTCCTTCTCAGCATGAAAATCAAGGATGATGATTTTCTACAGCATACCAGCCTATGTTTCCTGTACTCGCATCGCCCTTCACAAATACACCACTATTTTGAGTAGTTAAGCAGTTCTCAATGGAAGAGACCCGGAAAAGAAAGCCATTTACGAAACATCTTTTGAACACACGAGCCCGGTGATGTGGCGCGAGAGATAGATAATAAATCATGTCATCTATTTCCCCTTTTGCACGCAATGTGTTAATCTGCATTTACGATCAATTCAAGGAAGATATATTAGGGACTAATAAATGAACAAATGGCCGGCCTGTGTATCATAAAAAAATGAAACAATAATAATAATTTAATGAACTATAAATCGGCAAGTACCTAATGCATGTGCAAACTAATAAAGAACTAAAATATGAATAATTATATTAGGGACAAATAAATTGACAAGAATATTAATGGACTACAAATAGACAAGTGCCTAGCCATCGTGAACTAAAACAAATATAATATTAACAATCACATTAATAGCGAGTAATAAATTGAGAAGAACCATGTCGAAACTATAAAAACAAATATGGATAAACTCCTCTTATGTCTTTTATCAACATTCCGAGAGCTAATTTTCTTCAGCTCATCCATATGCTCACTATCCACAATAGTTGAAAATAAGTTCATTAGTTACATATATATTTTATTTATTGACAAAAAATCTATTTAAAAACATCATTTACGTTATCCAAGGAGTGACCTCATCACAGTTGGTTAATATGTAATGCCTCATCCTATGCATTTCAATATCAGAAACACTCTCAATAGTACATCCTTTGCTTCTGTAGTCAAACCTTCCAATCTGTAGTCAAACCTTCCAAATATACTAAGCCCAACAAACCTTCCAAATATACTAAGCCCAGATGGTGGTTCACTAGCAGCGGCGCTTTCATGGCGCTCTGGACGATTAAGCTTGGTGCTAATATCTTCAAAAAAGCGAGAGCAAAATGTGAGGCACTCCTCAGATATATACCCCTCTGCAATTGAACCTTCTGGGTGCGCTTTGTTCCTCACAAAGCCTTTAAGAGTACGAAGGTACCTCTCAACTTGATACATCCATCTAAAACATATAGGGCCTCCAAGTCTAGCTTCCTCAGCAAGATGAACTGGCAAGTGCATCATAATATCAAAAAAAGCCGGTGGGAAAAATCATCTCAAGCCGACAGAGGGTCTCCCTAATTGAAGTGCTCAGTTTTTCAATTTCTGAGAACTCCAACTCCTTTGAACACAGTTTCTCAAAGAACCTGCTTAGCTCGATCATCGGGGTCACCACATCTTCAGGCAATATGTCACGGACCACTAGAGGCAAAAGTTTTTGCAAGATTACATGTAGGTCATGAGTTTTAAGTCCAGAAAGCTTGCAACCATTGATGTCCACACATCTTCGAATATTTGCGGCAACCATCAGGGAACTTGACATCATGTAAAAATTTGCACATAATTTGCTTGTCATCCTTACCTAGAGAGTACAACGCTGGTGGCAAGGTGTACTTACCCTTTTCAAGCACTGGATGCTGATCTGGCCTGATACCCAAATGTTGCATATCAAGTCGAGCTTTCTCACTGTCCTTGCTTTTACCTTCTAAGTCCAATAGAGTCCCCAATAAGCTCTCACATATGTTCTTCTCAATGTGCATGACATCCAAATTATGCTGTACAAGCAATGATTTCCAGTAAGGAAGCTTAAAGAAAATACTCTTCTTCCTCCAGTTGTGCCACCTATTTTATTCGTCACGTTGCTTCCTCTTCCTTGTATCCTTCCCAAAAGTCACTTGTTGGAAACTCTCAAAGTCTCTCAACACATCCTCACCACTGAGCGGCACTGGAGCTTCCCTGGTTTCAACCTTGTTTGAAGCTAGCCTTGTTCCTTCGCCACTTATTGTTCATGCACAAAAATCAGCGATGTCCCAAGTAGCAGTGCTTTGAACCATGTTTTTACCACAAATAGTCAGTATGCCTATGACAATAAGGACAAGCAAACTTACCTTTTGTGCTCCAACCAGATAGCATGGCATATGCGGGGAAATCATTAATTGTCCACATTAGAATTGCATGTAGAGTAAAATTCTTCTTCTCCTTTTCATCCCATGTTAAAACTCCATTAACCAACAGATCATGTAGCTTATCGATCAGAGGTTGCAAATATACATCAATGTTCACTCCAGGAGATTTAGGCCCAGGTATCAACATCGACATCATCCAATAAGGTTGTTTCAAACAAAGCCAAGGTGGCAGAGGTTATAAGGAATCAGTATCACAGGCCAGCAAGTGTAATTAACATTCAACATCCCAAACGGATTAAAGCCATGAGATGCAAGTTCGAGTCTAACATTCCATGGATCTGAGTCAAACCACTCATACGTGTTATTCACGTGCTTCCACGCCAATGAGTCAGCTGGGTGCCGCATTTTCCCATCACTAACCAATTCTTCCTTGTGCCACCGCATCAATGAAGATGTTTCTGCTGACATATAAAATCTTTGCAATCGAGGAGTAACTGGAAAATACCTTAGGACTTTGCAAGGAGTGCGCTTCTTTGCTCCACCACTTTCGTTGAACTCGCCAATCTCATCAGAATTTGTACCCCCTTTCTTCTACCTACTCTCACCACATGTCAGGCATGTGTCCATATTAGCCAACAGCCCACGAAATAATACGTAGTCATTCACACAAGCATCGATCTTAATGTATGTCAGGCCAAGGTCACGGATAATCTTCTGTGCTTTCTTGATAGTGTCTGGGAGACAATGCCCAGGGGGGAGTGAATCTCTCCATAGGCTAAGTGTCTGCTCTGCATTCTCGTTGCTCCATCCACCACTGCACTTAAGCTGAAATAGTTTCACCATGAATGATACCTTAGTAAGATTTGAGCAACCTAGCCACAACTCTTGCTGCACTTCTTTCAACAAATCAAAGAATTTCTTTGCACTATCATTGGATTCTTCATTGGTATTACCATAGGTTGCACCCCTAATTAATGCAGACACAAGATTATTGGAGGATGATGCATCATCTGGCTGGCCTACATTCAGATCACTATCATCATTCAAAATTAGGCCAGCATCAACTTTATTTTTGCTAAAATTCTCATCAAAACCTTTAGTTAGCAAGTCCAACTGAACTTGAGGTCTTGTTTTGTACACGACTCCACGACACCTTGAACATGGACATGGTGCAGTCTCCGCAGCATAGGTGCCTTCAAACATAGTGTCAACAAATTTATCCAGATCTTCTTGCCACTCACGTGTTGACCGATCCAACTCCAATCATCATTATGTGCCATTAATTCAATCTTCCAAATTTCACAAGGATTTCCTACAACACGTAAAATTGAAGGGATCATGACATTATTATAAACTTTATATATCAAATATAGAGAAAATAAAAAATCTGTCAATTTGTCAAAATTAGATTCAACAAGAACCTGATCAACGTGCGAACTGCAACCTACTCAATTTCAACATAAAACCAGGAAGAGTCAAAATTGGATGTGAGGCTTAACTTGATTGAAATACAAGATATACAAATTGAGGTTTGATTGCTTGACTTTTCTAATTAAAATATATTTTCTTTTCTTGAGAGATATTTCTTGGCAACATCTATCACGTCTATAAAATATATTTAAATTAGAATTTAGAAAATTAGATCAAGGTCCATGCCCATCGGATGAACATGAACTGAGAAACTAAAACTGATCGACCATACCTTGCTAGTAGCTACTGCTTGTGCTTTAGCGCTGCTCAAAACTGCTGACCGTCTATCTGTCTCTGTCAGGGTCTAGGACTGGGAGTGGGAGACAGCTAAAGGAACGCTCGCCTGCGCCGATGGCCTAGGATTGGGAGAGCGCCGATCGCCTGGGACTAGGAGAGTGCCGATTGCCTGCGCCGGGATGCCGAAACTCATATTGGAGTATTACACATTAAGTCATTATAACTAATTAACAATGCTAGACCAGACCAAAAACAAAACAGCTAGACCTCAGCATAAACATAGTACCATTGGCTATGAATGGAATATTTTTGCACTGAACCAGAGAAATAAAAAATTGTGTGGATTAGCCAATGCATGTGAATAACAATCTTGGAATAATTTCTTTGGATTATCAACAACAGTAAGTCATTTGATCTAGTCAAGTACCAAATTTAACAGTAATATATAGAGAAAAAACTTAGCAATAATGCAAGCATACGTTATTCTCTTAATTTTTCACGTTGATGATCGCCGGCCAGCTGCTGATCGTCTCTCTCGTGGATGATGAAGGGTGCGAGGTGAAACTAGTTCAACGCTCTGTCCCCTCTTGCATGCCGATGAAGGACTGGCCGGTGCTCCCTCTCCTTATCTCGTCGATGATTAGGAAGAAACTAGGGCACTAATATGCCGTAGTCGCTGCTGCAGGGAAATCAAGAGCCGTGACGACTATGGCCGTAGGGAAGGGGTGCTGCGATGACAGAGGCTTCAGGAAGGCCATGACCACATTAGCTGTTGGTGCTGGCTGTAGGGATCAGGGGGCCTCAATCATGTTCTTTGCAAGTAGACAGCTCGTGGGGGAAGAAGAGACGCCGCAGGAGAGAAGGAGCCGCGACAGGAGCTACTGGCCGCGAGCTGTACGTGATCTGTAAAATTAGATTAGATCCTTTTCCAATATAACTTGTCAACGTTAATTCATATGTGGTACTTTCGCTGTTTCTAACACAAAAACAGACCTAGCCTAGTGGTAGGAGCTTACTTTAAAGGCCAAGAGGTTTCTGATTTGAAACCCATGTTGTTGTAATTTTTTTAAAAAAAATATGCAGCCATTACAGAGGACATGCTTAGGTATTGCAATGATATAATTTTTCATTGCTATATCATACCCTTTTTGCAATGAACAAAACTGCTATATACCACGAAACCATAATCATTGCAACCTTAATGAGGCAAACTATTTTTTTCGTTGCTATATGTACCAATTTTTTTGCAACGCAAGCTAATATTATTGTGATATCACCTTAGAATTGCAACGGAAAAAAACTTACTAGCAACGCAAATCAAATCGTGGCAACATTAATCACTTATTGCAACCGTTCAATAATTTGTTGCGATAAAACTTACTTTTTGCAATGAATTCTAGACTTATGGCCACAAAAAAATCTTCATGGTAAAAAAACTGATGTATCGCAACCAAAGAGAAAATCATTGTGATAACAACCTTATTGCAACAAAACCTTGCTGTTGCGATTAAAAAGCGTGATATTAGGGCTAGAAGTTAGTAGTGTGAGTGGAGGGGAAGAGTTGGGGAGAGGACATGGGCATTGTGCGGCGGTGGCTGAGTGGAGTGAGGAGAGGAGTCTGGTAAGGTTTTTGATTTGTTTATATATTGGAATGATAGTGGGCTATTGGGTTGGACCTAATTTACCAAGGCGGTTGCATTACAATGAACCGCCTTGGTAAATGATTTACTGAGACAGTTATGTTAGATTGACCGCCTCGGTTAATCTATATTTACTGAGGCGGATATTTTAATTTGCCTGCCTTAGTAAATTGATTAACCGAGGCAGTAACTGATAACCGCCTCGGTTAATAAAAAATGCCCGCCACGGTTAATTCGAGGCATTTACCGTGGCGGTTGGAAATCTTGCTCGCCTCCGAGGCCTTTTGTAAAATGCCTCGCAAATGATTTTTTGTAGTAGTGTATCACTTAAGCTAGGTTGTCATCCCCAAAATGATGTAGAAGTGTTGGTATTAAATGTATATGCTTTTCTACATAATAAATAAAGAATCCTCAAGCACACAGATAATACCGATGTAGCAATTTAATTGGGAGTAATCCAGATATCGTTATTTATATTTTTACCACTGGGAAGGGACTGCATTGGATAATGAGCAATGAGCACTGATGTAGTCATAGAGATCTTAACCATGTCTTTATCTATCTCCCGTGCAGGGTAAGTGTCACATAAGATAAATAATATAAATATGAATAATAAGTGAAAGAAGATAAATGAGAGCACATAGCCACATATAAATATGATAATCATCTCAATAGAGTACCCTAAATCTATAACACTAGGATGGACTAGGATGATCTTCAAGAATAAATCCTAAGTATTTTAACTATATTGTCAAAGCATATAATGATTAGTGTAATTACACCTAGCATCATCGTAACAAAAGGTTATAGTTATGCATAGTGATATTACAAGAATGATCATGAACATAGCAATCACTTCCCTGTAATAATGGTGCTCTACAATCCTTATAATCAGGAGGAGGACTACAAGAGGAGTCAACAGGACTGTCACTCTTGCGATCTACCTCACGATCCGGACTATAAGGGGTAATCATAGATAAATACAATCTAGGCACCTCACCTACATAATATCTACCACTCACCCATTGGCCCAATGAGCAAGCGCTATACGATCCTATGCATAGACATAATTCCAATCTAACTACGCTAAGCATATAATCAAAATAGTCTAATAACAATGTAATTGAGAACATAAGAAAATGAAATAAAGTTAATTCCGATATAATCAAATAGATCAAAGTCATATTCATAGTAGCAAGAAATAATATGAATACTACAATAAAGAATAAGAAATTACCAAGAACGAAGATAGATCCGGACTCCAAGCTAGGCTTGACTCCTTCTAGATCTATTCCTACATAAAACTATGGAGCTCTAATTGAGATGGTGGCTCTAGGCTTCTCTAAATTCTCTTTATCTGAATTCCTCAGAGAATAATGAATTCCTTCTCTCCAGGGGGGTTAGGGTTGTATTTATAGCCCCCTAGGAAGCACCACAACCCTCGGATCAAACCGACCTTGATAGATCGCCAAGATTACTCCTCAAAGGCGATGGAGGCAGGATCCACGAGGTTGCACCTGATTAGTGCAGGTGGCCGGGTGGGCGCCCCTGACGGGTGGGCGCCCGCCCCTTGGTCGTTGCCAAGTGGGCCCCACTTTGCAGGGGTGTCTCCTCGATTCTTCTAGAGTATTCCTGAGTTATCGACGAGGTCTTCTCTCGATGTAAATCTGACATGTGGACCTCCTTTTGTTCTTATTCCAATAACCTAGAAATAGACAATCACCAAAACTTATGGAATTCTATTAGTAATAACCCCTATAGCTAGATGATATTCTGATTTTAATCCTTTCTCATGCTGTGTTGACCGTTAAAAAGAGTATTTATCTACCATCAACACTGGTCATCCGGCCTCCTGGTCCGCTGCTCCAGGTCCATCGGCACGACATGTCTCTACTCGACCTTCTCCTCGCCGTCGACCAACGCCTTTGAGCTTCACACCTGCACACCACAAACCAATAGACATGTCTCATGACCCAACTCACGACAATGGTTAGTCACCAACTCAACTTAGGTTGTGGATCATGTTGACAATCACTCATCATAAATCGAACCACAAGAGCTCATTTCAACCTTGTGTTCGCATGTTTCTATAGTTGACATGATCCAATGGGTTATATATATCACTACCACAATCTCGAATTGCCTTGAGTGCCAAAAACCGCCAAAGAAAGGGGTTAAACCGCCAAGGAAATGATCCTTGACCACAAACCGTCAAGCAAACACACTCAAGGATAGAAGCTAAGGGAAATTAGTCTCCTTGGCGGTTTTGGCACTCAAGGATGATTTCCTTGGAGGCTAGCCGCCAAGGAAATTACGACTAGACTTAATTTGCCGAAGGGCCAAGGAAATGTTACAACCGCCAAGGAAAATAGTTTTCTTGAGGGTCAACAACCGCCAAGGAAATTATATAGGCTGCCAAGGTAATAGTTGTTTCCTTGGCTGCCTTTAACCTTCAAGAAAATTATGATTTTCCTTGGCTGTTATTGAGTCGAAGTCACCAAAATACTTATAAGGATTTTCTTGGGTGCCAACCTCCAAGGAAATTCAATAACCCTCAAGGTAATGATAGTTTACTTGACGGTTTAGAAAAACAGCCAAGAAAATGAGTATTTTCCTTGGCGGTTGAGAATAACACTCAAGAAAATGAGTCATTTCCTTGGAGGTGGTTGGAAACCGCCAAGGAAACACCCATATTCCTTGGCGGTTTACTTAAACCTCCAAGAAATATATGTTTCCTTGAGTGTGGAGTGGCACCGCCAAGGAAACTGTCATTTCCTTGGCGGTTTGATTTTGGCCCTCAAGGAAATTCAAGGCCGTCAAGGCAATTCCAGTTTCTTGTAGTGTATATATATAATAGTGTTTGGTGGGACATTTGAAAAAAGGCGTGAACATTTGAAAAACTTAATACAGGCGGTTGGTTTAAGAGAACCACCATTGAAAATCTATTTCCACTAGCGGTTAGCTTAACCAAACCGCCAGTAGAAATAGATTTCCACATGCAGTTGAGCTTCATTGTAGTAGAGATAGAGGTGGAATCAAAACCACTCTCATTTGTCAACAAAACATTTGAACCAAACCGTCGGTGCTCTGCTTGCAGCTAACTTCGTGGACTGCAGCTACAAATAAGAAATGTACTACCCGTGCATTATGTCATCTTTTTAACGATCCCGATCCCCCTTCTATCCGCCGATAATAGCGTGCATGCATGTGGACAGTGCACGGGATTTAATGCTGCACCCAAGTCAACCACAGCCTGATGAACTCTGCGATCGAGATGCGAATGTGGTATAAAGAGAACAAACTGAGGGAGCTCAGGCCGCTGGGCAGAGCTAGCTTTGAAGAGATGAGCTTGTCTGAGATGATGGGGAGGCATGAGGGTACCAAGAAAAGCAGCAGCAGTGCAGGAAGGGCTGCGATGTGGCTCCTGCTGCCTCCTCTTCTTGTGGTGATTGTGCTGAAGACTGATTTCCTGCCGCAGGTCGCTCGCTGTAAGTCGCAGCCGGTGTTTCGTCCTTGGACAAATTAAAGACGAATTCAATACATGCAGATGATCTGTTTTTAGGACCCTCGCGCTACTTCTTTATAATCTCTCGACAATATTAGTGCTCTCTCTTCCAAATCATTTCTTTCATGCTCCTTCCATTCAAAATTATAATTTATCTGGTTTTTGTTAGATGCATATATAGCTTGAATTGTACATCTAGACTATATACCTAATAATTAAAGCTAGAATGACTTAAAATTTGGTATGGAGTTCATGACTTTTACTTTGTATTAGACATAATAGATGCGTAGAAAAGTTTTAAACCTATAAAAGTTAGCTTGCAATTTGAAACTGTGGGAGTACATGCAAGTCTGTTCGGTTTTGAGTACTTCAGCAAGAGCTCTGTAACGAAGCAGCAAATTTTACAGAACTCCATTTGTCGTATAAAATTTGAAACGTTAGGGATGAGAAGCATTGCTTTGTGATATTTCTTTTAGAAATTATTCAATTTTTATAGTAATAGCATAGATATATATAGGAGCATTCGTTTTCTAATGGAATAAACAAATCCAGGCATTCACTTGTAACAATGTTGTGCAATAAGCTGATAACATCACAAAAAAACCCTATGTGTGGAAGTAAAACACAACTAGAAGCACCGCTGCAGTGATAGTTCGAATTAATTGGGATGCTTATATCAAAGCTTTTCATTTACATGATGTTTCGAGTTATGACCTACCTTATAGTACAACTAAAATGCACCTTCAACTTTGTGTAGTTAGGGAGACCAGATTTATGAATGACACGGACGAAATGGTTAACACGGTTCCATACACTGGTGAGTTATATTAGTCTGTTTACAGAATTAACCTCGGTTTCATTTATGTCTATATTTCCAAAATGTTCTAATGATGTGATTATTCACCAATAAATTGAAGGTTTCGAGAATGCAAGATGGCAGCAACATCCACATTACCCAGAAGCTGTAAAAGGTATGTCTGCTAATTATCTCGAAGGCAACAAACTGTTAAATTAGCCATCCCGGAGAAGCTTCGATCAGTTTCCACCTCCATTGGTGATATAATTAACAATACTCGATGTGGGCTAGTAGCCTAGTACACGCCCCCTCGAAAGAAACCACAAGTTGACTGCTAGTGTAAATCCCAACACCAGCAGATTAATTTAATTAGTTCAAGCTGACACATATAGAATAATCCATTAATTAGATCTGAAGATCATATCGTGCTCAGAATATATAATTCACGAACTAGCAGATACAGTAGTAATTCATTATATGAAACAGCCAGCTTATGGGTTCACAGATGCGAAACTAATACGATAATATTCATCATTTTTAATTTGCCTCAGACTACAACCAACAAAATCAGATCCTTACCACGAACGGGCCAAAAGACAGCTCTTCAATAAATTCAGGTACATGCATGTGAACATTCAAGGACGATTTTCATGAACTCTATATTTGTTTGTTCTATAATCATTAATTGTTTTCTTAGATTGTCGATACTTATACGTGCAAGATATATAATGACCCTAAAATAGACTTGAGAGGATTTTTTTTTGCATGAAAGATTATTTTTTTTACTAAGGAAAATTTTGACACATATTTGACTAAGGAAAATCATCTGTGATATATATGCAGACTTGGGAGCCCCTGTCAGCAAGTTAACCTGCAACTTCAGCAACCCTCACTCGGACACCTGCACAATGGAAGGTGACTTGCGCATCCACGGCAAATCGGCGACAGTCTATGTCGTCGCGGCGTCCACCCACAGACCGGAGAATTCTACCTTCATAGTCCGCCCATACACGCGAAAGTGGGAGCAAGAGACCATGTCGAGGATTCGGGAGGTCACCATGAGATCCATGCCGCCAGCTTTCAGCTTCATTATCCCACCCAAGTGCACGGTTAGGCACGACGTGCCGGCGGTGGTCTTCTCTACCGGTGGCTGCGGTGGAAACTTCTTCCACGCCATGAGCGACCTCATCGTGCCACTCTACATCACATCCCGTGAGTACAATGGCCACGTCCAGTTTCTTATCACCGACTACAGACCTGAATGGGTTGCCAAGTTCAGGCCAATCCTCGCCGCACTGTCCATGTACCCGGTCATCGACTTCGACGCCGACACCGCCGTGCGCTGCTTCCCGTCAGCGCATGTCGGGTTGCAGAGTCACAACAAGATGCTTGCGATCGACCCGAGTCTTTCCCGGAATGGTTACACTATGATGGGATTCCGAGACTTCCTCAGGTCTGTCTTCTCGCTGCAACGGCCATGGGTTGAACCCGTTAGCAGGAGCTCAGGGCGGCAGAAGCCTCGGCTCGTCATGGTTCTGCGGCGGCACTCAAGGGAGCTGACGAACGAAGCTGAAACCATCACCGCCATGGAAGACCTCGGCTTCGAAGTAGTCGCGGCGTTGCCAGAGGATGTTAGGGATATGGGCCACTTCGCCGGGGTGGTGAACTCCTGCGACGTGATGGTTGGAGTGCATGGTGCTGGGCTGACCAACATGGTGTTCCTGCCTCACAATGGCACCGTAGTGCAGATTGTTCCCTGGGGTGACATGAAGTGGGCGTGCTGGTATGACTTTGGTGAGCCTGTGCCAGGCATGGGACTCCGGTACGTCGAGTATGAGGTCACGGCAGAGGAAACCACACTGAAGGAGAAGTACCCAAGGGATCACCCTGTGTTTACCGACCCCCGGTCTATACATCGCCAGGGTAAAGCTTGGTCGACATTCCTGAATGGCCAGAACATTACTCTAGACATCGACCGGTTCAGAGCGGTGATGCAACAGGTGTTCCAATCCATCACGATAGAGTAGAGATGGAATGTTGGAGGCATGCACTAAGTGGTTGATAAAAAATATAGTAATTTTTTTGGTATTTTTCGGTTTTAGATTTACAGGCCAGTTGGGAGGGGTCACGCACTACATTATAGCATATATATAGTAGATGAAAATAATGGCGGAGGTGTTTGTTTTCATAATTTGTGTAGAAACAGTTGAAGATAGTATAGCACGGGCATAGATTGTGAACCAGTATATTTTTTGAAATAATGGAAAGAAGTTCTGACTTTATCCCGTTTCAGAAAGAGAAAACACAAACCGCTCAAAAACAACCAGCGTTTACCAAAGGATTCCATATTAAAATTCAGTTCTAAAATGAATGGCCCAAAGGGAGATGAAAAACTGCATTTCCACCAATCTCAGTGTAGCATACATGGATAAACAACTCTTTCTCATCACATCGGTGTAACTATAGCCAGAAAATAAACCAGTGTGTCTCCATAAACTAGAACTACTGAGGTTTGGCTTGCACTTGTCAAAAATAATCTCATTTCTTGCCAACTATAGTGCAAATTAAAATGTTGTGCACCGATCAAATAAATAATGTTTATAAGTTCTACGCGTTAATTGGACCATTGGATGAACGTTATCATTTGCATTCGCCAAAGAAAAATAGCAAATGAGCACTTGAGCCCTAACAAAATAGATGTTGGATGGTTTATAGATTATTATAGAAACAGCAAAAACTTAGTCCCACACCAACTTCTGTCAGCAAGATTGTCCTTGGTAAGGATAACTCCTTTCATGGAGAATGACAAACATATCTGGCGTCAGCCAAACTTCAATATTGTTAAGAAATTTATATATCAATCAAACTATAAAGTAATCATTTTTACATAAATACCAAATTAATTCTACATTTATCTAGGTAATAAGTTACTTTTTATGATTCTTGAAACACGCTCTGCCATTCCAGTATCTTATTCCCCATAGCAATAGAGCATCGACTTGAGGAACTCCAACGTTCAAAGTTTTTTATTTGTCATCATATATGTACTACAAATTCGAAGGTTTTGTTATTTTATATATACTAGAAAATGATCTACGTGTGCTGTTATGAATCATGAATTGATCATTGACAAATATTGACAAACATTAAATGTTTAATGCCAGCGTTAACTAAGTCAACATTTGAGATGAACAATAACATAACCATACTTCTAATTAATTAATGCTCCAAGAATAGTAAACCTAGACATTTTTGGAAGACCTGACAAGCAATGACACCCACATGTCGTAAATGGGTTGATTTGAGCTCAGCAGGTGGACATCGAGCACATCCCAACCCGTCCCATCTTTTTGGCCCATGTCAAGGGAACATACTCAAGGACACAAATATCAACACTACAAGGAGTATGTTGATAGATGACGTTATCAATTAGTCACGGACACTCAAAATCATTATAGTTAACTAAAATCATTATAGTTAACTGTCTATGATGGTTCCAGAAATATTCATAAAATCCCTGTCATAATCCTTTACAGTGAAAAAGCTTATCATAGAGTTGCTAGAATAGTGACGTTTGTGGTCTCGTCATTGAATAGCTTTTCGATAGGTTTACAAGCACATGTACTGAAAAAATGGAACATCATGGACATGTTGCGTGTCAGCACTGTCATGTCAGCTTGGTGAGGTGGAATCTGACATGGTGACACCATGACACGTCAGCATTTGTTTTTCTAAAAAAAATTAGGTGGGGCTCAGTTAGTCTATTATTCAATACAACCCAATCTCACAACATTCATCCCACTCAATATCAAGCCCATAATTTGGCCCAACAATTTGATCAACCTAGATTCTGAGTTTATCATTTTCTCATTCCTGAGGTTCTGGGTTCCATCTTCTTCTGTTTCAATTGTTTTTGCTATTTTCATTCTATTTAGAGAAACCCAAATAAAGAGCTCATTCTATATAGAGAAACTTGAATAAAAAGGTGGAATAACCAAACTTAATTGACATGAAGACACAAGTGGCGCTCTTCTCATTTGCTTGTCCTAAGAGCATCTCCAAGAGTATTCTATTTTTTTCTCCAAAAAAACATGTAGTTTTGCAACTCCTAAAAGGGGATTGGGAGAAAAAAAGAAGACCATCTCCAAGACTTTCTAATAATCCACTCCTAAATTTAGAAGACAATTTTACATAAGGAATCTTGTACTATTTCTAAATTATTGTAACCACTTTTATATGTTCTTTCTCTCTCGTACATTTGCATTAGGAACCCTTTTCTCCTCTCTACAATGTCTAGATTCAAACACCTTGTTGGCATATCATTTTTAATTCCATCTTGGCTTAATATTTTATTCTTTCTTTTTTGATGCTTTTTCTCTACTAGCTCATTTTAAAAAATAAAATCATAACTTTGGTATATGAACTTGGATATCAATTTGTGATTTCTTCGTAGGAGTCTGTTGTGTATTTTAAACGCGAATAGAAAAATCCGCAAGTGCACGGATACTATGTAGCGTTCACCCGAGAGTATTCTAGAGTATCGATTTCTACGGGGAACATAAAGTGTACTAGAAGAATTAGAAACGTCCAAGGAAAGGGCAATTATAGGGTAGAGAGGGATTTTAGGGTTTTCTAAGTCGAATGGGTGATCAAGATCAGGCTTACTTTACTTTACCTACTTTGGAGCAGTAGTACCTTTCCGACTCTCGAAAAGATTGGGATGAAAGTAATCGTGGGAAGGCTGCCAAAAAGCTCTACGAAAACACCAACCCTAATGTGATGTCACAAGCAAAACTAGTTATAGGAGCAACTACACAAGCACAAGTATATAGAATGTAAATACAAGCTTGTGTAAGGTGAATGCAAACCACCGAGAAGAGTAGACAATGTTGACACGGTGATTGTGTACTGAGGTTCACTTGGTTGCCACCAAGCTAAGTCCTCATTGAGACAAGCTCCAAGGTTGCCACCGGTCCTCTTGCTAATGGTGACCCGCAAGTCACACTCTCCCATGTGGAGTGCTTATCACAATCTCTAGCACTTGACCCGGTCGGACCATTTGTTGCCCTTCGCGTCTTGCTCTACTAGAGTTGCTCTTCGCGATCCCCGCGGGGTGAGCACCGTACCCCCTCACAATCTCTTCTCCAGAGTACCGCATAATCTCCTTGCGTGCTTTGACGGAGTCACAAGCCACCAAGCCATCTAGGAGGTGGCAACCTCTAAGAGTAACAAGCACCACCGGCTTGCAACACGGATACCTAGTGACACTCGATGCAACCTCATGATGCAATTGCACTAGAATCACTCTCTCACTGTTGGTGCCACTCAATAGCATTTATTCCATGTGTCACTGTTGGTGTTAGCTACAACATTGACGTGGTGAGCAAGAGAAGAATCAAAGCTATAAAGGGCATTGAGAGAGAGAAAGCTAGTGTTCCCTACAACAAGAAAGTAAAAAGCAAGTCATTCCAAAGTGGGGATCTAGTGTGGAAGACTATTCTACCACTTGGGACAAAGAACAACAACCAACAAGTTTTGCAAGTAGTCTCCAAGTTGGGAAGGACCATATAAAATGATTAAATAAGTTTTTGGACATTTTTATATGATAGAGATATTGCAAGTTGATCCTCTCACAAGAGAAGTTAATGAGATGTATTTCAAAAAATATTTTCAATACATTTCGTAAGAGTCCTAGTAAGTGTTGTCTAAAGATGGCCGATATACATACATCGCCCTTACAGCTAAAAGGGTTGATGCATCATGCGTCAAACTTAGAACAAAATAGTTGACAGATTTAACATCGTTGCTACTATTATTGTAGGATCAAGATGGCTGACTAGGGGCGGTTGAATAGTTATTTCTAAAACTTAATCGTGATGGTTGCCAAATTATGGTGTGGAACTCAATTGACGGCCAAGCCATGGCTATAACCAACTAAGTTCACAAGCATCCTAACAAACTGATTAAAAAGAGAGCAAGAAGGGTGCTGAGTTAGTGAGAGCTCACCCGAACAAGTCTAGCTGGCAAGGTCAATCAACATAACGAACTAAAGAACAAGGGATGTCCTAACAAACTAGTGAGCAAAAGGTAAACACTAACTAAGCTACACTAGTAAACAACTATACTAGCACAAGAGCAGCAACACTAGCACAAGATAATTTGATTAAATAACTAGTGTTAGGAAGACACAAACCAAACAATCTCAAAACTAACTCTTTTATGCAGGTTATTTTCAGGGGAGCGTATTGGCTCCGCTTTTGGGCCCCACTGCAGCGTGATGAGCAAACCAAGCACATCCTATCTTCGATAAGCAAGAGATTAGAGACTATTGCTTTAGACATTTCTAATAAAGGATGAAAACATAATTAGTTTACTTTAGAGTCCTGGTCAATGTCTCAGACCATGGTTTGCTTTTACTCCTTTCTAATCCCAAACATTGTAATAATTGGCTGTGTACATCTTTGGATGTAGAGGGCGGATATTGTTTTATCCCTTATCTAAAAAAAGTGTTAGGAGGGCACAAATTAAACCAACGGGAGACAAATAATGATGAAACCGTGATTTTTTTCTCTAGAGGTTTGTTGTTTTTCCAACCACCTAATGATCCCTATTAAGATAAGTTGAAGGATTGTGATTACTCTTGCTAGCTCCCAAGCCCACAAGCTTTGGACTACCCGACAAAGGTAGGCTCCAACGTGAGTACCAAACTTGAGATGGTCAATCAACTTGACACTCCAACAAGCTTCGCTTCTAGAGTTGCTATTTGCCTTCCCCCGGTGGGGATGAGCCCAACCCAAGAGCCCCCAAACAAGTATCCATCGGAGCATCACACAAGCTTCATAAGGACTTTTCACTACTACAGAACAGGCCTTTTGTCACTTGCCCAAAATAAACAATAATCTCGGTCCAAACAGCGTCCGGGACAAAAACATATTTAGTTCCGGTTGGTGAGACCAACCGGGACTAAAAGTTCCCTGCCCAACGGCTATTGTGTCAGACATCGGCAGAGGGGACCTTTAGTCCCGGTTGGTCTCACCAACAGGGACAAAAGCCTAGCCTTTAGTCCCGGTTGGTACCACCAACCGGGATTAAAAGCTGTTGTCCCGGTCCGTCCCACCGGCCGGGACTAGTGTTGGAATTTAGACCCGGTTTTTAAAAGGAACCGGGACTAAATGTCCCTCCCCATATTTGAACTCTTCTTCCCCTGGCCGAGCCCATCGATCTTCACTCTTTTGCTGTGCTCTTCATTTGGAGTTGCTTGTTCTTGCTCTCATCTCCGGCTATTGATTCATTTCATCGTTTCTACACCGTCTTCGACTTGTTAAGAGGTCACTAGCTTCATCTTCTCAACATTTAGAAGCGGCATATGTCATTTCCTAGTGTTATGTATATTGTTTTTTATTTTATGGTTTTTTTAAGAGGTTATTAGCTTCATCGTCATTTCAAAAGCGACGCGTTTTTTTAAGAAATAGTGATAATATATTTTTTTATTTTAATTAGTTTAGAAAAAAATTAAAAACATATAATACTTTAATTTGCAATTTTTGACAAATTTAGTTAGTTAATTATAACTAGTATGCATACCACATTTCATGATTATTTAGGAAAATAGAGAATTTTTGTACTTTTTTAATTTTGCTTGTTTAGAAAAATTAGAAATAGAGAATTTTAGGTTTTTTTGTTACTTTAATTTCTCTATTAAAAATTAGAAACTTATAATACTTTAATTTGCAATTTATGACAAGGTTAATTAGTTAATTATAACTAGTATGCATACCACATTTATGATTAGTTAGAAACATAGATAACTTTTGTGCTTTTTTAATTTTGGTTGTTTAGAAAAATTAGAAATAGAGAATTTTAGGTTTTTTGTTACTTTAATTTCTCTATTAAAAATTAGAAACTTATATTTCTTTAATTTGCACTTTATGACATGGTTAATTAGTTAATTATAACTAGTATGCATGCCACATTTCATGATTAGTTAGAAAATAGAGAACTTTTATGTCTTTTTAATTTTGTTGGTTTAGAAAAACCAGAAATAGAGAATTTTAGGTTATTTGTTACTTTAATTTCTTTATAAAAAATTAGAAACTTATAATACTTTACGTTGCAATGCAGACAATGACACGTCATTGGATGTACAATGCCGATCGCCGCTCCAAAGAATTCATTGATGGTGTGCATTATTTCTTAAGAGTGGCCGAGGAAAACAAGCGGGATGGATTCATATGTTGCCCATGTGCCTTGTGTCAGAATTTGAAGGAATATTCTAGCTCTAGAAATATTCACTCACATTTGTTGAAGTGTGGTTTTATGGCAAACTATATTTGTTGGACCAAGCATGGAGAAAACGGGATAATGATGGAAGAAGGTGAAGAAGAACAGTTGGAGCCTGACGACATTATTGCTCAATACGGTGACTTCGGTGATACATCAATGGGAGAAGTTGAAGATTAGGCAGGTGCAGAAGGCGCACCTGTTGAAGATGATGCTCTTGGTGATGTCATTCGTGATGCACAAAAAAGATTGCGAAAATGAAAAAGAGAAGACAAAGTTTGACCACATGTTAGAAGATCACAAGAAATTACTATACCCATCTGCCCAGGATGGGCAAAAAAAACTGGGTACAACACTAGAATTGTTAAAATGGAAGGCACAGAATGGTGTATCCGATAAGGCATTTGGGCAATTACTGAAGATCAAAAAAAAAATGCTGCCAAAGCCTAATGAACTGCCCACTACTACGTACGAAGCAAAATAGATCGTGTGTCCTTTGGGATTAGAAATCAAGAAGATACATGCATGTCCTAACGACTGCATCCTATACTGTGGCAAGGACTACGAGAATTTAGATGAATGCCCCGTATGTAAAGCATCACGGTATAAGATCAGGCGAGATGACCCTAGCGATGTTGAGGGGGAAGAACGTCCCAGAAAAAAAATCCCTGCAAAGGTTATGTGGTATGCTCCTATAATACCACGTCTGAAACGTCTTTTTAGAAATAAGAACCATGCAAAATTGTTGCGGTGGCACAAAGAAGACCGTAAAGTCGACAACATGTTGAGACACCCTGCTGATGGGTCCCAGTGGAGAGCAATAGACAGGGAATTTCCAGAGTTTGCAAAAGACGCAAGAAACTTAAGGTTCACTTTAAGTACGGACTGTATGAATCATTTTGGTGAGCAAAGCAGTAGTCATAGCACTTGGCCTGTTACACTATGTATCTACAACCTTCCTCCATGGTTATGCATGAAGCAAAAGTTCATTATGATGCCGGTGCTCATCCAAGGCCCGCAGCAACCGGGCAATGACATTAATGTCTATCTAAGGCCATTAATTGAAGAACTCCTTCTTTTATCGAGTGAAACAGGTGTTCGTGTGTGGAATGAGTACAAACAGGAACACTTCAACCTACGAGCACTGTTGTTTGTGACAATCAATGATTGGCCTGCTCTAAGTAATCTTTCAGGGCAGACAAACAAGGGATATAATGCATGCACACATTGTTTTGATGACCTTGATAGTATATATTTGAAAAAAATGCAGAAAGGTCATGTACCTTGGGTATCGTTGATTTCTTTCTATGAATCACCTAGTTAGAAAGAAAGGAAAGCATTTTAAAGGTAAGGCAGACCACCGATGCAAGCCTCGCAACAGAACTGGAGAAGATGTATTTGAGATGGTTAAGGATGTGAAAGTAGTTTTTGGTAAGGGACAAGGCAGCCAACCAGTTCCAAAAGATGCAGCGGGTCATGCACCCATGTGGAAGAAGTCAATATTTTGGGAGCTACCCTATTGGCAAGTCCTAGAGGTCCGGAATGCGATCGACGTCATGCACCTAACAAAGAATCTTTGTGTGAACCTTCTACGATTCATGGGTGTATATGGTAAGCCTAAGGATTCACTTGAAGCATGACAAGACTTGCAACGCATGGAAGAACGAGACAACCTGCATCCAGAGAAGACAGATGATGGACGCCAATATTTAAGACCTGCTAGCTACACTCTTAGCAATGAAGAGAAAGAAATCATGTTTGAATGCTTAAGCAGCATCAAGGTCCCATCTGGATTCTCCTCTAATATAAAAGGTATAATTAATGTGCCTGAGAATAAATTTCTGAACTTAAAGTCGCATGACTGTCATGTGCTTATGACGCAATTGCTTCCAGTTGCATTAAGAGGAATTCTACCTCCACATGTACGTCTAGCCACCGTAAAGCTATGTGCATTCCTCCATGCAATTTCTCAAAAGGCAATCAGTCCACTGGAACTAGTTGCTCTACAGAATGATGTGGTTCAATGTCTTGTCAGCTTTGAGTTAGTGTTCCCTCCATCCTTCTTTGATATCATGACACACCTCCTAGTTCATCTGGTTAAGGAGATCAATATTCTGGGTCCTATGTTCCTACATAATATGTTTCCCTTTGAGAGGTTTTTGGGAGTTCTGAAGAAATATGTTCACCAACGTGCTCGGCCAGAAGGAAGCATCGCCGAGGGCTATGGGACAGAGGAGGTCATTGAGTTCTGTGTTGAATTCATTCCTGAACTTGACCCAATTGGTGTTCCTGAATCGCGCCATGAGGGGAGACTGAGTGGAAAGGGAACACTAAGAAAGAAAACATACATCGGTACAGGGGACGATTCTTTCAATAAAGCACACTACACAGTTCTTCAAAACTCATCCGTGGTGGAGCCGTATGTCACGAAACACAAGGACTTCCTACGATCGCAATTCCCAGAGAAGAATGAAGCTTGGTTTATGCGTCAGCACATAGACACTTTCAGTGATTGGTTACGAAAAGAATGTCAGGGTAATGACCAGATTGATGAGCAACTGTATTTGTTGGTTAGACAACCATCATGGCACATCCTCACGTACAAAGGGTATGAGATAAATGGAAATACATTTTACACCCTAGGCCAAGATAAAAGAAGCACGAACCAAAATAGTGGAGTTCGTGTAGACGCCATAGACCCGAATGGAAACAGACAAACATATTATGGCCGTATAGAGGAGATTTGGGAACTAGACGACGCACCTAATTTTAAAATCCCTTTGTTCCGGTGCCAATGGGTGAAGGTTACCGGAGGCGGGGTGATAGTTGACAAAGACTATGGAATGACAACAGTGGACCTCAACAATGTTGGTTACAAAGATGAACCATTCGTCCTTGCTGCTGATGTGAATCTGGTGTTCTATGTGAAAGACATGTCTACAAAACAGAAGAGAGGGAAAAATGACAACAAATCAACAAACGAGCCAAAACGCCATATAGTTCTCTCAGGGAAAAGAAACATTGTGGGAATTGAGGACAAGTCAGATATTTCAGAAGATTATGAAAGGGATGACCGAATCACGCCTTTTAATGTGACCAAAGATCCGAGCATACTGATAAATGCTGAGGACACTCCATGGTTACCTCAAGATCATGACCAAGGAACATACGTCAAAAAGAAGATCACTATTGTGCCCGCCTAATAAATAGATTGCAATAGAGTATGTGTATGTGACAATTGTAACTTAAGATGTTTATATTAGTTTTTCTTATTTTATATCATTTCAAATAATGAAATGACATTTAAGTTTGCTATTATAAGAGGTGTGTCAATTATTTGTCAAATGCAAAAATAGTCAAACTTGGTCAAACTTGGTCAAATAACAAACTAAAATACTTAAAATAAAAAACTTTTGAATACCAAGTTGTTAGATATCATCAATATCTAAACTTTTTATATAGACAAATTTTCCATTTGAGAAAGTGTAAGTTCACAATACCCACCAATTCTTGAATCTCACACAAACTATATGAAACTACATGTGTCAATTGTGGATTTTGAACTACACCTTCGCAACACTTTGTCAAATACAAAAATGGTCTATATATTAAATGTAGATTTTGATGAATGGAACAATATTGGTATTCATGACTTTTCCGTTCGAGACCATCTAGTGTTCCGAAAACCTATGCGTGGCTATGAATTCTATCAAAATTCAAAATTGAGTGATCCAAACTTTTCCAAAAGAAAAGTTGACCATTAGACAAAATGTAGAACTTGATGAATGCAACAAACTTTGTATTCATTACTTTTCCATTTGGGACCATATAGGGTTCGGTCAAAGTGTGTGTTTCTAAAACCCAAAGCTTTGACTTTGGTCAAACTTGGTCAAATGACCCATTTGATGACTTGAAATGAAAAAAAATTGAATACAAAGCTGTTAGAGATCATCAAGATGTACATTTGATATATTGTCTATTTTTCCATTTGGATAAATTTGAGCCAATCCTAAGCACATTTGTTCAAAATCTAAGACGGGTTTTGGTCAAACTTGGTCAAATGACAAACTAAATTACTTAAAATGAAAAACTTTTGAATACCAAGTTGTTAGATATCATCAAGATCTAAACTTTTTATATAGACAAATTTTCCATTTGAGAAAGTTGAAGTTCACAATACCCACCAATTCTTGAATCTCACACAAACTATATGAAACTACATGTGTCAATTGTGGATTTTGAACTACACCTTCGCAACACTTTGTCAAATGCAAAAATGGTCTATATATTAAATGTAGATTTTGATGAGTGGAACAATATTGGTATTCATGACTTTTCCGTTCGAGACCATCTAGGGTTCCGAAAACCGATGCGTGGCTATGAATTCTATCATAATTCAAAATTGTGTGGTTCAAACTTTTCCAAAAGAAAAGTTGACCATTAGACAAAATGTAGAACTTGATGAGTGCAACAAACTTTGTATTCATTACTTTTCCATTTGGGACCATATAGGGTTCGGTCAAAGTGTGTTTCTAAAAACCAATGCTTTGACTTTGGTCAAACTTGGTCGAATAACCCATTTGATGACTTGAAATGAAAAAAAAATTGAATACAAAGCTGTTAGAGATAATCCGATGTAATGGTGAATATTGTTGCAAGCATAAATAAATAAGAAATAGAGAAAAAATTTTAAAAAATAATCCGATGTAATGGTGAATATCACGTATATCATGATTTTGGAGATAAATGATGATAAATAAACAAAATTTACGTTTAAATATTGCACAAACAAATTTTTCTATCAAAAACATCTGCTTTAAGATATTAAAATTAAATAATACATTTTTGCATTAACAAAATACTAATTATTTTTCATATTTAAGATTGCTAATACAAGTGATGAAAAGATTTTATGTTTCCAAATTGATTATGTAAGCAATTAGACAAAAAGAAATGGAACTATTCTTTTTTAACAAATTAATACCTATTATTTTATTTACTATGCAATTAACAACATTAATCTAATTATTGTATGCATAAATAAATAAGAAACTGAAAAATAAATTTAGTCCCGGTTCCTGGCTAGAACCGGGACTAAAGGTAGCCAGGAACCGGGACTAAAGGGTGGACATTTAGTCCCGGTTGAAAGCCCTAGTTTGGTTTTGGATAATTGATAAAACCCTAGTACTAACCTCTATGCTAAGTGTGTGTAGACTTAATAAGGTTGGTACATGCCAAGTGATGGAGCAAGTGATGATCATGGTGATGATGGTGATGAACACAAGGTGATCAAGTGCTCAACTTGGAAAAAAAGAAAGAGAAAAACAAAACCCTATGTAGATCAAGGCGAAGGTATTGCTTAGGGTTTTGGTTTTGGTGATCAAGACAACATAGAGGGTGTGATCACATTTAGGATAGATAGCCGTACTATAAAGAGGGGAATTCTTTGGCTAAGCGGTTATCAAGTGCCACTAGGTGTCATTGTTCAAGTGCATGCATTTAGAACCTAGTGAGCTAACTTAACTCCTTCGAAGAAAATGTTTGTGAAAATGCTAACACACGTGCACATGTTGGTTTACACGTTGTGGTGTTGGCACACTTTGAGAAGGAGACCGAGAAAATGAAGTGCATATTTTCTATTGCGCCGGTGGGAGTTTTGGAGAAGTCGCGGAAACACTCACCGGACGCTAGCTGTTGAGGCACCAGACGCAGAGGCTGTGCGTCCGGTGTGCTGTGGTGCTAGGGTTAAGCACCGGACGGTGAACACCGGACGCTGGGGAGCTCCTGTTCATGTGTCCGGTGCTATCTGACTTCGGTCGGAGTGTTTGACTGGAAGCACCGGACGCTCAGGGAGCGTCCGGTGGTTAGCGTCCGGTGTGCGGACGTTTTGCGACCCTCTCTGCGCCTGGGTCCGGTGAGCACCGGACGCTACCGGTGCTTAGCGTCCGGTGACCCGCAGGTTTGCGGATCTCTCTGCGCATGAGTGTTGACGGTCCTTAAGTATCAAATTTAATTATCAAATAAATAAAGAAAAGGATCCAAATGAAATCAATATCTAGACTTAGGGTTTTATCTGACAGAATTCCACGAGTTTTGGTGTTTGTCTATTTCTGCAGGGGGTTTTCAGGAAATACGGAAGAAAGGCCCACACGTCGGGATTACATAGAGATATTAACGTGCCGCGCAATTATCTTACATCTAGAAGACTCCAGAAGCCATGAGACCGAAGCGGAGGCGAAACGGGGCCAGATCCTGGGCGCCCGCCCAGTTGGTCAGGGCGCCCGCCCACCTCCTGAGGCCAATCAGGACTTTGCTTTGCGGGAGATTTCCACCGACCTAAAGGATGAATCTAAACCATACAATCTATGTCGGTTTGATCCAACGGCCCATATTCACTTGAAGGGACTATAAAACCAGACCCCCTGGCCCCTGGAGGAGAGAGCCTCTCAACCCTAATTCATTGTTCCATCAAGGGAGAAGAAGCCTCTGATCAAGATTAGAGCCACCACATCAATTAGATATCTAGATTAGCATAGCTACATAGGATTAGAACTAGATGGAGTCAATCTTCGATTGGTTTCCGCATCTGTCAAGAGGATTCTTGGTAATTCTCTAATTGTGCTTCTAATTGCTTTCTAATTATCTTTGTTCTTCAATATTATGAATATGACTTTGTTCTACTTCAATATATTACTTATGACTTTGCTCTACTTGCTTATATTCAAGATTATATTGTTCTTAGTTTATCATAGTTATGTACTTGGTTTAGTTAGATTGGATCTATATACATGCTTAGGATCGTATAGCGTTTATCCATCAGATCCATGGGTAAATGATAGATATTGTGTAGGCGTGGTGCTTATACCGTATTTATCTGCGATTGTACCCAATATGCCAGATCGTGGGGTGGTTCGTGATAGTGACAGCTTCATTGATTCTTATATAGTCCCCCTCTCGTGTATTGGGCTGGCAGAGCAACATTATTACAGGGGAGTGATTGCTATGTTTCTCATATTCCTTGCTAATATCACTATGCATGGGCGTAGTCTTGTCTCGCGATGATTGCTAAGTATGCTTGCACTAACTATGATAATGCTAGACTATATAGTTGAGAATAACTTAGGGAATATTCTTGTAGTTCGTTCTAATACCATGCTAATGATTTTTTAGAGTATCTAATTGAGGTGCTTATCATATTTATCATGTGGCTAGATCAGATTAATTATCCTTGTCACTATTCATTATTTCATATATCTTTTATGTGACACTTATCCCTGTATGATGAGTTAGATATAATGTTCTCAATTATACATGCAATGATAGATGCTCAATCTCATATTCTATTCTGTAATCACTATTGATGATTGTTAATCCCTTCCCAGTGGTAAAAATATAAATAACGATACCTGGAATACTTCCCGGTTAAAATGCTGCATCGGTATTAATCTATGTGCTTGCAGATCCCATTCATTATTTATTTAGAAGAGCAATTGCATATTTTAATACCGCGTCTCTTATATCATGCTGGGGATGACAACCTGGCTTAAGTGGTGTGAGGGATAGGTTTGGCATTTTTGGCATCATTACTAGATTTAGAGAACTTAGTCTACTTTTGGTAATGATGTTAAGAATACCCAACAAGCATTTTTGGCGCCGTTGCCGGGGAAGGTTGATTACTAATCAGGAATGGAATAAAAGATTTTGAGTTATCATTCGCATCACTAATATGATTGAGCTTATCTATTCTCTCATACAGTTTTACCCCGATATTTTCCTATTTCATCTTATGCAGGGGAATGTATGAATAGAAGACATCTTCCAGGAAATTTTGTTGACAATCCCAAAGCATTATTCAAGAAGACGAGAGCCAAACTAAAGAAATCATCAACACTTCAGCAAGAAGCTTCATCCAATCCAGAAGATCACTGGAACTTATCTTCGGAGTTCGAAGCCATGGCAAACAAATCAATCCGCGAGTTCTCAGCTCCCACTACGGACAACATCCGCACTGGACCTGCTGCAGAGATCGATGGCAACTTTGAGCTCAAGCCTGGACTTATCAACATGGTGCAATCCAACCAGTTCTGTGGGAAGGCACACGAAGATGCTAGTGCTCATTTACAACACTTCCTGGAGATTTGCAACACATTCACCATATCAGGAGTTCCCAAAGATGCTATACTACTTCGCCTCTTCCCATTCTCACTGTTAGGAAGAGCGAAGCAGTGGTTCTACGCTACAAAGGAGAAGAATACTACGTGGGCACTCTGCTCAACAAACTTCCTGGCTAAGTTCTTTCCCATGGGCAAGACCAATGCTCTCCGTGGGAAGATTATAAGTTTTCAGCATCAAAATGATGAATCTGTTCCAGAAGCATGGGAGCGCTTTCAAGACTACATCCTAGAATGTCCCCATCATGGAATGGAGAGTTGGCTATTGATGTAAACATTTTATCATGGGCTCGGCAACAGTGCCCGAGAAACCATGGATGCTGCAGCTGGAGGAGCATTCCTATCACTTACCATATCACAAGCCACAGCTCTTGTGTAGAAGATGGCATCCAACCAAAGCTGGAATGAAGAGAGGACCCAGACACGCAAGAGAGGTGGAGGTATGCATCAGCTCAAGGTGGTAGACATGCTGTCTGCAAAGCTAGACCTGCTCATGAAGAAGCTCGATGATAGAGCTGGAGATAAGAAGGAAGTTATGCACATCTACGACTCTCACATGACTTGTGAGGAGTGTGGAGACACTGGACACTCAGGCAACCACTGCCCTGAGATACTTGAGGATGTGAACTACATCATCATCAACAACAACAACAACAACTACAACCGTCCTCAACAAAATCAAGATTGGAATCAACAGAGGCCTAACTACTCAGGTAATTATCAAGGTAACAATTCTTACAACAATAATGCTAATAATTTTCCACCTTTGAGAGAGTTAGTGTCTAATCAAGGAAAGCTAATGGATAACCTATCTAAGAAATTGGCATCTAATGATAAAATGCTAGAAAATATAAATAATAGAATGGATAATTTCTCTACTGCCATCAAGAATCAAATTAGCTTTAATAAAATGATTGAATCTCAGTTAAATCAAATAGCTGCTGCTGTTCCTACTACTAACCCCGGTATACCATCACAACCATAAGGATTAGAATCTGCAAATCTTGTAGACACGTTTGATGCAGGTAATTGGAGTAACCCCGTCAATGAATTCTCTACTGACCTTCTGCCGATCAAGAGAGGCGATCCAGGACGCCCCGTCATCCCGATCTCTATCGGCATGGTGGACGTTCCAGAAGCACTCTGCGACTTTGGCTCCAGTGTCAACATTATACCCAGGGTACTCTATGAAAAATTCTTTACATATCTTTTATTAGAAACAACCATGTGTTTGCAGTTTGCAGATCAGACGATAACTTTTCCAAAAGGAATAGTGAAGAACCTTTCTGTCCGAGTTGGTACCTTATATGCCCCAGCAGACTTCGTAGTGGTAGAGACCGGAAATGATGAGAGAGCACCCATCATCTTAGGGAGGCCATTCTTGAACACCACGAGAGCTATCATCTACGCCAGTGCTGCCAAGATCAGTTTCTACGTCAAAGGGAAGAAGGAGACATTTTTCTTCAAGAACAAGCCTACACAAATTCCAGATCAATCCAGACGTGAATCAAGGAAGAGGACCAACAGGAGGAACAGGAACAAGCAAGTGTGGACCGAGCCAGCTAAGATGGTCACTGCAGTTCATGGAGGCCAAGATCATCAACTTAAGTCACCGTTTTTTACCAAGAAGGACGACCCAGGAATGCCAAGCATCTATTGCTCCATAAATGGATACAACTTCTACAAGACGTTTTGCGACATCGGATCGGGCGTCAACATAATGGCCGCAGTCACCTATCGGCTCTTGCTCGGAACCATGCCCCTAAGACCAACATACATTCAGCTCCAGATGGCAGATTAGACGTTTAGAGAAGTTAAAGGAACAGTAACTGATGTCCCAGTCAAAATAGACGATCATTTTGTATACACAGACTTTCAGGTTATTGACATGGGAGAAGACGAGTACGATCCACCCATCATCCTTGGAAGACCGTTCCTCAGCACCGTTAAAGCAATAATCTACATTGGAACCGGAGAAGTCCATATGCACTTCCCCTCAGAGAAGGTACGCCGTTATTTTATTGACCCTGACTATATCGTTGAAGAATCTAAGCAGGTAAGAAAACGATGCAACCGCAACCAGAGGAGGCAGATCATCAAGGACGGATGGGCAGACTATGAAGGAGAAGTTGTAAGGTCAGAAGACGTAGACTTTAAACAGAATTATCCAGTGGAGACCGAAGCACCTAGTCGGGTATGGAAAGAGAAGATAACCATACATGAAGAGGAGGCGCTGCCGGAAGTACCGACTACGCCACCCAACGAATCCCAGGACAATTGAGAAAGAGGAGAGTCCCGTTCGGAGGACTTAAAAATACCGAACGCCTTGCCAAGAGGTAAACTTGGTAGTTATCCCTTTCAATTATTTCAAATAGTTTACTTAGTTAATTATGTTCATGCTATCCTAAAAAGAAAATAAAATATGAAAAAACAGTAAGCCCCATGTGAGTATACAAGTGGCATAAAACCCATAAGTACATTCACTGTGGTGGCATAAAAATAAAATAAATATTTTTCTGCTTTATAAAATGAAAATATAAAAAACAGGGAGTAATAATTATTAAGGAGTCTCAAGATGATAAAGGCTAGATATTTATGCTAACACTTAATCAGTTCCACAAGCTTTGTTGTCTATTTGATCTCCACAGAATTTAAGAGTCAAGAAGACTAGCAGACGGAGGACATTCTAATCGCTGTCAGAATGCTGCTGACTTTCAAATACACCTCTGCCACCTGCTAGCTACATCAAGAGAAATTACGTCAAAATTCAGCTTGGGGGAGAGCACCCCCATTTATCTCGATAAGTATTTCTATCTATCTATCTTTACACTCATATTATTTTAGAATATAAATATACATAACTATGAAAAAACCAAATAAAGATTTTATGCTTATTTATATATCTTTTGCTTAGTGTGTTTAATAAATAAATAAAGTCGCTATGCTAATCTGTATCTAAATAAAACTTAAGCATGGATATGATGAATAGTTGCTTTGCCTAATTTGCACAATTTAAGTTCTCTCTCAAGTTTAGATATAACTGTTATAATTTAAAGCTTGCTCTAGACCTAAACTTGTGGGATGAAAACTTGATCTGAAGTCTAAGTTGTTAATGGATACGATATGGAAAGGTTGAGCTGCTGTTTATCTGTTCCTAGAGATGCTAGAATTTTGGAGAATTTTATCTTTGAAAATCTTTAAAATGTTGCATGATGAGTTCCTATATGATGAGAGTTTAAATTCCTACCACAGCCATATATACATGCTTGCTAGACTTTGAGCCACACATTTACTATTTACTGCTTATGAGCATTGAGTGTGGTCAAGCTGTGTAGACCCTTAGGAACTTGTCATGTGGTTAAATCAAGATTCACTTGCATCGTTCACTCATATATGCTACTTCTACTCCGAAAGTACCATCCACATATATCCATCCATTTCCATCTCCAGAACCACCTAAAAATATTCTACTCCTAATCCAGGAGAGAATAACCAAAAATATTTTTGTTTTTCCCTTGTGAAATAAATGCTCAAGTTATCTTGTTACTACCACTTGCTATATTATCTCATGAGATGAGTGCTCTAAAAAAAGAGAGAAATACGAGGAAATAAAAAGGAGCAAGTGCTCGGAACCTCGAAAGAAAAGAGAGAGTGAGACGAGAGGTAAAAATGGACAAGTGTCCGACGGTAGAATTAGGGGTGCAAGATACCCACCTGAGAGAAAAGAAAAAGAAGAGCATCTCATTCTCCTCATAAAGTTTCAAAAAAGCAAGGAAGGTATGTATCCCCTCAAAGAGCAAAGTAGAATTAGACTTCCACCACCATTGTTTTCACCATTGTTATCACCATCATCACCATACATCATTCATTCGCCACACATGCACATCTTGATTAAACTCATTGGCTTGTTTCTTTGGATCCATGGTTTGACTATGCAATACATGTCTTGTAAGTATGTATACTTTATTTCCCACCTATGAGCTCCAGATATTAAAGCCTTATTAGAGTAGGGTGAGAGAGAAGGCAATGTCACTATGCCTTATACCACAAATACTACATATCTTGAGAGAAGGCATATACCATCACTGCCTTGGTAAGGATCCAAAAATACCACAAAATAGAGACCTGAGAGAATCATACAAGGAATTCTGAGTTTTATTTGAAAATCTACAAAAACCCCAGAGCTATAGCTGATCAAGAATAAGAGACATGGCACTTGACTAGACTGTTCTATCTTTTAACCTCTCAAGATAGAAGTGACGGTTACAAGTCCGATGGTGAAGGTAAAGTAAGTAAGTTTTAAGTCTTGACAGTTTACTCTAACTTAGAGATGAGATCTTATTTAAAAAGCATGTGTACCGTCAAATTTTTAAATATATTGCAACAACTTATGATCCATAGCTGAGTCTATCCTTGCTCAGGGACGAGCAAGAGGTAAGCTTGGGGGAGTTTGTTGACGGTCCTTAAGTATCAAATTTAATTATCAAATAAATAAAGAAAAGGATCCAAATGAAATCAACATCTAGACTTAGGGTTTTATCTGACAGAATTCCACGAGTTTTGGTGTTTGTCTATTTCTGCAGGGGGTTATCAGGAAATACGGAAGAAAGGCCCACACGTCGGGATTACATAGAGATATTAACGTGCCGCGCAATTATCTTACATCTAGAAGACTCCAGAAGCCACGAGACCGAAGCGGAGGCGAAACGGGGCCAGACCCTGGGCGCCCGCCCACCTCCTGAGGCCAACCAGGACTCTGCTTTGCGGGAGATTTCCACTGACCTAAAGGATGAATCTAAACCATACAATCTATGTCGGTTTGATCCAACGGCCCATATTCACTTGAAGGGACTATAAAACCAGACCCCCTGGCCCCTGGAGGAGAGAGCCTCTCAACCCTAATTCATTGTTCCATCAAGGGAGAAGAAGCCACCACATCAATTAGATATCTAGATTAGCATAACTACATAGGATTAGAACTAGAAGGAGTCAATCTTCGATTGGTTTCCGGATCTGTCAAGAGGATTCTTGGTAATTCTCTAATTGTGCTTCTAATTGCTTTCTAATTATCTTTGTTCTTCAATATTATTAATATGACTTTGTTCTACTTCAATATATTTCTTATGACTTTGCTCTACTTGCTTATATTCAAGATTATATTGTTCTTAGTTTATCATAGTTATGTACTTGGCTTAGTTAGATTGGATCTATATACATGCTTAGGATCATATAGCGTTTATCCATCGGATCCATGGGTAAATGATAGATATTGTGTAGGCGTGGTGCTTATACCGTATTTATCTGCGATTGTACCCAATATGCCAGATCGTGGGGTGGTTCGTGATAGTGACAGCTTCATTGATTCTTATATAGTCCTCCTCTCGTGTATTGGGCTGGCAGAGCAACATTATTACAGGGGAGTGATTGCTATGTTTCTCATATTCCTTGCTAATATCACTATGCATGGGCGTAGTCTTGTCTCGCGATGATTGCTAAGTATGCTTGCACTAACTATGATAATGCTAGACTATATAGTTGAGAATAACTTAGGGAATATTCTTGTAGTTCGTTCTAATACCATGCTAATGACTTTCTAGAGTATCTAATTGAGGTGCTTATCATATTTATCATGTGGCTAGATCAGATTAATTATCCTTGTCACTATTTATTATTTCATATATCTTTTATGTGACACTTATCCCTGTATGATGAGTTAGATATAATGTTCTCAATTATACATGCAATGATAGATGCTCAATCTCATATTCTATTCTGTAATCACTATTGATGATTGTTAATCCCTTCCCAGTGGTAAAAATATAAATAACGATACCTGGAATACTTCCCGGTTAAAATGCTGCATCGGTATTAATCTGTGCGCTTGCAGATCCCATTCATTATTTATTTAGAAGAGCAATTGCATATTTCAATACCGCGTCTCTTATATCATGCTGGGGATGACAACTTGGCTTAAGTGGTGTGAGGGATAGGTTTGGCATTTTTGGCACCATTACTAGATTTAGAGAACTTAGTATACTTTTGGTAATGATGTTAAGAATACCCAACAATGAGTCCGGTGTGCACCGGACGCGTCCGGTGCTAACTTGCTCAGCGTCCGGTGCACTGTAGGTGACCGTTAGACTCTGACACGAGCGTTTCAAAGGCGACACGTGGCTAACGTTGGAGCACCGGACGCTGGTGCTGAGCGTTTGGTGCCCCTTTAAGAGCGTCTGGTGACCCTGCAGTTTGCCCAGTGAAAGAGCCAACGGCTCTATTTGTTTGAAGGGCTATATATACGTGTTTGGCTGGCTTGGGCTCACTCTCTTGGCTTTCTAACATACTTGACATCCTTGTGAGCCTAAGCAAACACCTCCCACTCATCTCCTTCATAGATTATACATCTTTGTGAGATTGGGAGTGATTCCAAGTGCATTTGCTTGAGTGATTGCATCTAGTGGCACTTGGAGATCGATTTGGCTGCGATTTTCTTGTTACTCTTGGTGGTTGCCGCCACCTAGACGGCTTGGAGCAGCAGAGGAGGATTGGCACGAGTTGGTGATTGTTCGTGGCCATCTCCCGGTGATTGTGAGAGGTTTGTGCCTACCTCGGCGGAGAGCCAAAGGTAACATTAGTGGATTTCTTGTGTCATTGAGCTACCTCACTTGTGGGTAGGTTCTTGTGGTGTCCTAGTGAGGACGAGGTTCGTGCTACACCTCTTAGCCACCGAACCACCAAGTGTTGGTCGACACAACGGGGACGTAGCGTGCCGGCAAGCACGTGAACCTCGGGAGAAAAATTGTTTGTCTCCATTGTGTTTGTTGATTGGATTTCTCCCGGAGATTGGACTTCATTTTATTGATTGGTTCATCCCCTCTATGCGGTGGTATAAAGATCAAACCATCTCTCTTACATTCCCGCAAACTAGAGTAGCTTACTTACTTGAGTAGAAACTTTAGTTAGCTCTCTAGTGTAAGTAGTGACATAGCCATTGTATGCCTAGTGAGTATATCAACTAGAATTGTTGGATAGGTGGCTTGCAAACACCCCTTTAGAGCTAGAGCAAAAAGCTTCGCTTTGTTATTTACTAACCTCTTGCTCTAGTGTTTTTGTAGAATTTTTAAATAGGCTATTCACCCCCCCTCTAGCCATATTAGGACCTTTCATTGGTGCGTAGCACCAACCGGGACTAAAGACCTTTTAGTCCCGGTTGGTGATACGCACCAGGACTAAAGGTCCCCATGGGTATTTAACCGAACAGTCGTCTTCCTCCTCTCGATCCACCAGTTCAACGTTGCCCTAATTTTCCTCCGCCGCGCGCCGCTCTCCACCATCTCCTCGCGCCCTCGTCCCCAGCTGGCCGTCGTCGTCTAGAGCCCAGGGAGCGCCGCTGTCGACGAAAGCTAGTCGGCAGTCTACCTTGGGGTATACCCACGGTAGTAGTTTATTGGTAGACGGTGCGCAAACTACGAACTCGATGGTGACGCAAGACACGGACAAGCTTTTTATCCAGGTTCGACCGCCGAGTTGGCGTAATACCTACGTCCTGCGTCTGGTTGTATTGATTTGTGTTGAGAGAATATGATGTGTCCTAGGGGGGTCCCTTGCCCCTCCTTATATAGTTTGGAGGGCAGGGTTACAGATCTGGAAACTAATCCTAGTCGGTTACAATTGCCATGGATAATTCGATATCAATTCCTATTCTAACCGACTAGAATCCTGCTTGATCTCCACATCTTGTTTCCTTGCGCGAAACTTCAGGTGGTCGGATCAAGCCTTGAACTCGTCTCGTAATGGGCCAAGCCTCCTGGCCGAAGTCTAGCCGTAAGGGTATAGGGGTTTATACCCCCACAGCTAGTCCCCGAGCACCATGTATTGTGATGTAACACGCCGTCTTGAGCTTCTTCGATCAGTGAGACTCGACGTCTTCAATAAGTGGGAAAGTCACCCAAACAGTTGCAACGGTTCTTTGACCAACTCAAAAGACAGTTGATCAACATTGGCATCGAAGAAGCGAGTTGTTCGAAGAATGCATGGTGCTCTAAATTAAAAAAGATTTCTTTCCTGGTGAAGTGCGCCCACTTTACCTTTTTGAAAGGTAAAAACATCAAAAAAGCAAGCGAATTCACCGCTAGGTGAAGTGTGCCCACTTAGTCCCCGAGCCTGGTAGTAGGTGACGTAGGCACGTGGTGCCAGGGTCAAAATAAAAGTCCTCAAAGAAATTCTGTAACTGAGATGCATCGCCAGATGCATCGTACCGATGTAGTCCCCGAGCTTGCTGGAAGGCGAAGTATGAGCCTTGTAGCAAGGTCTAAATAATTGAATTTACCAGTCCGTCTGCAATTGAATAGACTAATCGACCAGTCCCCAAGCACCAAGTGTGCTCCTTAGAATTCTCAAATTGGTGGGCTGGTCGACCAGTCCCCGAGCGTATAGTGCTCGGTGGTCGGTGCAGTCCCCAAGTTCATAAATTGGTGAGCTGGTCGACCAGTCCCCGAGCGTATATTGCTCGGTGGTCGGTGCAGTCCTTGAAGGTCCGAGCTGATAGACTGGGCGACCAGTCCCCGAGCGTCGAGTGCTCGGTGGTCGGCACAGTCCTTGAAGGTCCGAGCTAATATACTGGGCGACCAGTCCCCGAGCGTCGAGTGCTCGGTGGTCGGTGCAGTCCTTGAAGTTCCGAGCTGATAGACTGGACGACCAGTCCCCGAGCGTCGAGTGCTTAGTGGTCGGTGCAGTCCCCGGATTGTTGACTCACTGGCGTATGTGTCTTCTTATTTTTGAAAAGATCTGTCCAGTTAAAGTTGACGTGACGAGGCCTCCTGACGGGGTGTCAGACGGATGCATGAAAAGTTGCACCTGACAACTGTACAGCCGCCCTTTGCATGGTTTGAGGAAAGGAAACCATCAATTGGTATGAAAACTCCGCCGCATTAATTGTCTATAATCATTGTAAACCGAAACGCCGCGTCTGCCGCATGGCCTGCCCACTTCCCGAGAATACAGGAAGTGGGAGAGGTGGAGTTGCGGACTTATAAGACCCTAATAGGTCCGCCTGTACCGCTTTCGCTGCCATTGCCTTCAAACCTTCCGCTCTCATCTTCTCCAATCTCCTGCATCTTCCTAACTCAAGCCCACATTCTCACCTCTAATGGCGAAGAGCGACTCCAGGAAGAGGGCCGAACTGATGGCCAAGGAGTGGAAGAAGTCTCGCAGCACCACAAAATTTCTTGGTGACCTCGTCGATATGGGGCTTCTGCACGGCCCAGAGCTCGGCGGCTGGAGGGCACCGGAGGGGGAGAGCTACCCTGTAACATCCCTGATGTTACGTTTACTAAAAATGGATCATGTCATCATAAGCATTGCAAAGCATAATTGTTAAAGCACCTTAGTATGCATCAACTTAAAACGAGTTTCATTTTATTGCTTGTGCTTAGGAAATTAAAGTGTGCTTACATTGTGTTTGGATGCTTGTGTTGGATGCTAAAACCCTAGGGTGAAAGATTTCCGAAGAGCTAAGGGGGGGAAAAACCCTGATTTTGAACCCTAGAACTGCCCCCTTTTGTGTAATTCAAAAACTAAGCAAAATTTGAGGTTGAGTTCAAAAGCAAAGTTGTAGATCCTGGCAAGATGTACAACTTTGGTGTTTTGAGTTTTTGAAGTTTCAATGCAAAATTCAAAGTAATTTTGAAAATACAGATTTCCAGAAAGTGTCCCCTTTTCCAACTTAAACCCCCAATTCAAAATCCATTTGGAATTTTGAAAAGTGGTCAACATGAAAGTTGTAGAGCACAAAAAGTTGAGCAACTTTCATGTTGGGAGTTTTTCAAGTTGTTATACAAAATCAAAAGTAATTTTGGAAATTCTGTTTTGCCCCAATTCAAAAATTTGGAATTTCTTTGATTTGAGTTTGATTTTCAAACTGTTTGGCCAAATTCACCCTGTTACACTCAAAATCAGTTCTGGACTCTTAAATATGTTTTGTAGCTTATAAAATTTGGCACAATTTTTGTTTTGGTGGAATTTGGACTTTAGTTCAAAGTTTGGCTGAAATTCGCAAGGGGACAAAAGAGAGGAGATAAGGGGGAGCTACAGTGATCCAGGGGATCACGAGCTCGTCCACCCCGGTTGCAGGGCGGGCAGGCGCCGCCTCCGCGCACGCCGCCACGCAGCTGGCCACGCAGCTGCTTGCTGCTGTGCTCCGCGCGGACGGCCTCATCCACATTCCCCGTTCCGCCGCATGGATAAAGCCTCGGACGGCCGGAGTTCTCTTTTCCTCTCTCGAACCTCACCGCCGACCACCACCGCCCGCCGCAAAAATTCATCTTCCCCGTTGTTGTTCCAAGTCAATTGAGCACGCCAGCAGCTCCGCCTTGAGCTCCGCCACCGATTGCACTCCCTAGCGCGAGCTCTAGTCCCCCATAAGCCACAACCGAGCCATTCTCCTTCGACGCCGGCCAAACCTCCACCGCCAAGCGCTTCCCAGCGGCCAGCTCATCTCGGGGCTCCTCAGCCGTCGCTTGCTACCTTGTCAAAGTCGCGGTGAGCTCCTGGTACTCCTACGTCCTTTCCCTTGCTCTCTACCGGCTCTGGATGCTCGGAGTTCGGCACCGAGCTGTTTCCGGCCGCCGGAGCCGTGGCCGGGTGGCTCAGGCGCTCCCCGTGACCATGTCAAGCACGCTAGGCCGCTCGGGGGGTCGCGGCGAACCTAATGGGGCAACTGGTTAGCGCAGGGGAGGGCTCAGCGACGCTGGCGATCGCCGGAGCAGTGCGGCGCGAGGAAGGAGACGGAACTGACGGGCGGGACCCGCCCGTCAGTGTCCGCGTGAGGGGAGGGGGCCGCGCGCGCCATCCGCTCGGAGCGAGCGCTCGAGCCAGCGTGGGCCGAGGCCAAGTGGGCCGGCCTGCAGGCCGATTTCCCGGCCACTCGCTGCACAGTGCTGTTTTTCTTTTTCTTTTGTGCAGTTTTTGAGTTATGTTTGAATTTGCGTAATAATTCGTGTGCTAATCCAAAAATCGTGGAAATTTTTGTGTAGGCTCTCTGAAGTAAGTAGAACCCAAGAAAAATATTAAGTTCTGTTTTCTGGTAGTTTACATGGCTGTAAAAATCTGCCCTTTTAATTAGCAAATAAAACTTGTATGAATTTTAATAATTTAGTTGTATGTCCAAAAATCACCAAAAATTATGGGAAGCCTCTGAATATTATTCCCTGGCTCCACCTAAAATTTGGTGGCATTTGGATAAGGTTTGGTTAAAATGTTAATAAACCCTTATTTAGTATTTAATTAATCATTCCAAAATAAGTAAATAGTGATTAACTAAATCCTTATTATTAGAGTTGAGTGATTTTGGGATTGTGTGATGACCTGAGGTCATTAACCCTAATGACCTTTGGCATTTAATTATTGTTTGGCCTTAATGCTTAATTGCTGTCTTTAATAATTAATTAAGAATTAATTAAGGTAAATAGGTTTAATAATTACTTAATTTAAGATAATTATGAATTAAGTAAAGTCTTAGTTTACAGATGCAACCTCTTGGGTAAACATATTAAGTTATTAAACAACTTTATTTAGTGACAATTCTGTATTACATTAAAAAGGCAAATTGTACTTAATTCGGTCCATCTTGCATAATTGCCATACGCATATCATAAGCATTCATCATTTTGCGTATAGTGTCCGTGACCGAAGGAGCGCCCGTTGAACCGAACCCCGAGGTCGGTGCTCCGTTCGAGGAAGTCGGATCCGAGACTTGGGAAGTCTCCGAGGGTCCCTCTCTGCCCTGCAACCAAGGCAAGCCCCGGATGCATTAACCCCTCCTTGGATGTTTTAAATCTTTTATCACTTATGAATTGAAAATGCTGCATTAGGTAGTTGAGAATTGGGTTAACCTACTTGCTGCATTTACTACCTTGATATCTGTTATCCTGTCCTTGACACCTGTTTTATTTTAAAACTGCGTAGCGATGCTTAGCCCTGCTACTAGACAGGTTTTCAAACAAGAAAGTTTGAAGGGTTGTTGTGGGATACACTTACGATCAATGATGTTTCAATGTGAGACCGGTCGGTGGACTTGCTTTAAGAATGGAGTCTTAAAGTAGTGTCTCCAACTGTGTCGATTAAGGACCGGTCCGTTGATGGCCTGCTGGGTTGAGAATTTGTAGTACTAGCCACTTGCCTACGGTAAGCCCAGTCTTGTGATCCCTCGATGCGAACAGCTACTCGCGCACTGGGAGTGGAAAGATGGCGAGAGTAGTGTGTACCCACCTTACGGATCTGAGATGACCGGAAAACATCTAGATCGGCTGTAGGATGGTGGAGTACTGTGCTCTCGGGTGCCGCGAACCTGGTCAAATTTGGGGAGAGCTTGATTTGGGTTGATATATGCAAGATTTGGTTCTACATATGTCGGGTGGTTAGGAACTCCAGCTGGATTGCTAAGCGATTCGAATCGTCGTTGCTCCCCGATTGGGAGACTCAATTCCTTCGACCCTCATCGTAGTTAAAGATGCAACTAAGTGATAAAATGAGAAAGGGGAAAATGTCTCATGAGGTTCGGATCCCAATTCCCGGACTCATAGCGACATGAAGCTATGACCATCGATAAATAATACTTTATGATAGGACTAGGGACTCACGGATTCGTCTGTGAGGTACAACTAGTTAGACTATCCTCGAATTCCTCTGCCTCGGCGAGGGAAGAATTCAGGGTAAAACTTGAAAATAAGGATGCACTACTAGTAAGCTTTTCCGCAAAACACTTTGGCTCCTTGCTCAGCCACCCCTTGTCTACCCTAAGCCTGCATCCCTAAATTCTCCTCTTTTCCCGTCGGATAAGTCTTGTTGAGTACTCCCGTACTCAGGGTTTCAATACCCCTGTTGCAGGTGAAGCTCAGGAGCCGACTTGTTTCGGACCCTGTTGTGTGACCGTCGTCGAGGTTGACGACGAAGAAGAGTGAGCGTGACCCATGGGCAGGGTCTGTAAATTTGTTCTGTCTGTACTAAAGTTTCAGTTGCTCCGCTGGACCAGGCTTGTAATAACACTCTACTATTTGGAAGAACTCCTTTTGTAAATTAAGTTATGTAATACTTCCGCTGTTTCACTCTGAAATACTATTTTGGTCTTGTGTCGTTGAGTTACTGCTTTATCTTCGCAACGAATGATCCTGGTGTTAAGGTGGCCACTTGCTATCCTGTAAGGGCGAGAAGAAACAGTTCTCGTTGTTTGACCATTATCAGTGGTCAGGACGAGTCAGCTTGGTACGCCACAGGTAGCAGTGGAATGAGCACACAGTAAGGCTCATCGGACTTCTAAAGTGGGAGGGCTCCCGGCATCACCGTCAGAGGTCCTTAGGACAATGGCAGGTGTCGGTGGGCCCAAACACTTAGGAGGTTCTGCCACAGCTGGTATCAGAGCATTCGTTGCTAAGATGACTGCTGAACCTTTTGAAAAACTTCAAAAATTCGTTTGGAATTAATACTATGAACCTGCCTATTTTGAGTCCAAGTGCTTAGTCCCAACCTACCCCTGTCTATAGGTTTTCTTAGAATTTTTGAAGTGGTTTGGAGGAGCAACCTAAGGTATTGCCCTATGTTGTAAAAGTTTAAAGTATTAATGTTGCAAATTGTTAGTAGGAATCGTAAGTTCGTGCATGCATCATGATGTATTAACTGATTAAGTTCCTTCCTCCTTGTTGGGTTGGGCGAATAGAATCAATCCTATTCTTGCTAACCTTTAAGGTCTCTCTTACTAATCTAAACTTACCCTCTACAGGATGGCTCGTCAGAAGCAGACCCCGCGTAAGCGGACGGGTCCAAAAGGAGTTCCCCGACATCAGCTAGCTCCACGCAGTGATCAAGCCAGTAGTAGTCGCACACCGCCTCAGCAGGAGGTGGACAGGCTGTCCGCCGAGTTGACTGAGGTGATGAGAGAGAGAATGTACAATGTTATGGAGATTGGCAAACTTAAAGCTCAACTGGCCAAAGAAAAACAAGCTACAGAAAATTGTGAAGCTATGTTGTCCCGGATGGTGGAGGAGCGGAATGCAGCCATTGCCCGAGAGGAAGAAGCTAGGAGCACCCATAGGCATGAGCTAACAAGGATGAACGCAAAGTTGGGCAAGGCAAAATATCTTAAGGATTTGTATGTGAAGATGGCGGCCACGGTCACCGCACAACGGGATGTCGCGTGGCAACGAGAGGACCAGCTCCAGCTGGAGAAACTGGAGCTGGCACACCACTTGGATACAGTCAATGACCTGGCTATGCAATATCGTGATATTGCATTTGATCTGTATCATCAACTCCACCCACCTCCCGGCGAAGGAGAAATGGATACAGATGGCGAACTGGCAGACGATGGAGAACCCGATCCAGGCCTCAGTGATGAAGAGGAGTCCGACCCCGATGACCACAACCCAGGGGGTAATCAAGATGATGGCAATGACGACCCGGGCTACAGTTCTGGCCACACCGATTAGTTCGGTGAAACCGAGGGCAACATCGTTGTAGGGGTCTTAGTTTACCGTAGTGGGGTTCGGGTTTGTAATATAAGTTCTCTGTTGGTTTGAAAAGTTGAACCTGTTTACTTTTGGTGTGTATCTAACTAATGCTTAATAAGTGAATGTAAGATATGTTCTGTGTTATGAATTTTACGTGGTAACAGGTATCTACAATTCTTGTAACAGATGCCGATGCGTACTCGCGGATCCGATGGAGCTGGGACATCCTAGGGAGGGGATGACATCCCCAACCCTCCACCTGCTCCACCTTCTTTGGCTGACGCCATTGCTGTCCTGCTAAGTGCCACAACTGACAACGCTCGCTTGCTGCGCGAGCTAGCCCAGCGTCAACCACACCCTGCTCCAAACTTCAGGGCACCGCGCAACGGGGACGGAGAGACTCGGTATGTAGATTTTACCGAGACCAGGCCCCCAGTGTTCACTAAGGCCGATGAGCCTTTAGAAGCGGATGACTGGCTCCGAACTATGGAGCATAAGTTCAGTTTAATTCAGTGTTCAGAAACTCAGAAACCCTTATTTGCAGCCCAGCAGCTTCGGGGAGCTGCAGGTGCCTGGTGGGAGAACTTCTTAGCTATTCAAGCTCCCGGACACCAAGTTACCTGGACCGAGTTTAGGGACGCGTTCCGCGCCCACTACATCCCCGAAGGACTCATGGCCATGAAGGCCGAAGAGTTTCTCGCCTTGCAGCAGGGCGACAAAAGTGTTATGGAATACGTGGCAAGGTTTAATCATCTCTCTCAATATGCCACGGATCATGTGAACACTGACAGAAAGAGGAAAGCCTGTTTCATGCGTGGTCTAAATACTAAACTTCAGACCATGATGACCACTTGCCAAAATGCTACTTTCTATGAGGCGGTAAATATTGCTATCGCCTCAGAGGAAAAGAATAGGAAACATAAGGAAGCCAAGAAGAAGGCTGCTTCCTCTTCTTTCTCTGGTCGCGGTCAAAAGCGCCAGAGGATCATTTATCATCCACAGGGCCACGGACGTTTCCAAGCGCCGTCATATTATCGTGGTCCTTTCTCCCCTCCACAGTACAGACCCGGGCAGCAGGTATATTCTCGACCTACTGCCATCGCTTTTGCACCACGCCAGCCGAACGCCCCGGGTGTTCGCCCTACTGCTCCGCCCAGCCACAATTACCCTTGCTTCAATTGTGGTAAACCTGGGCATTTCTCTAAAGAGTGCCCTTTTCCCCGTCAAACCAACCCTACCTTTCCAAGGCCACCTATGGGCCAACCCCAGTCGGGTCAGTTCAGAACTGGGGTTCAAAAAGGGCAACAGGTACAGAAAGGTAGACCGGTAAAGAAGACAGGGCAAGTCTTCCATACTGAAGTGGAGACAATTCCAGAGGGTGAACCAGTGATGATGGGTACGTTTCCTGTTGCGAAGCATCCTGCTTTAATGCTCTTTGATTCTGGTGCATCCCATACATTTATCAATCGCACCTTTGTGTTAAAGCATGGCATACCCATTGGGGAGACACAAGATCATTTTTATATACAGTCGCCAGGAGGACGGCTGATGTCTAAAGAAATGGTTCACCAAGTACCCATCGAATTTGGTGGGCACAATTTTCCTACTAGCATGATTGTTCTTAAGGACCAAGAAATTGATGTCATCTTAGGCATGAACTGGATGGCGCAACGAGGGGTTGTGCTAGACACTTTACACCGAACCATTAAAATCCCATTGCCCAATGAGAATTCTTATTTGCTAATCCAATTAGTTACTCCCAAACGGATAACTGGGCAAGTTCATGCCGCTAATGTGTCTGAAGTTAAAGATATCCCGGTAGTTCGAGATTTCCCGGATGTATTTCCTGAAGACTTACCAGGTCTGCCTCCGGACCGGGATGTACAATTCAGTATAGAATTGAAACCGGGAACGGCCCCAATATCTCGAAGGGCCTACAGAATGGCACCGAAAGAGCTGGCCGAATTAAAAACCCAATTACAAGAATTGTTGCAGAAGGGTTTTATTCAGCCTAGTTCTTCTCCATGGGGTTGCCCAGCCTTGTTCGTGAAGAAGAAAGATCAGACATTAAGGCTGTGCGTCGACTATCGTCCTCTAAATGAGGTGACGATTAAGAACAAGTACCCATTGCCCCGCATTGACTTATTGTTTGACCAACTAGCTGGGGCCAAGGTGTTCTCAAAGATTGATTTGAGATCAGGGTACCATCAAATTAAAATTAGGCCGGAAGATGTGCCCAAGACTGCTTTCACAACCCGTTACGGGCTGTACGAATACTTGGTGATGTCTTTTGGGTTGACTAACGCACCGGCCCATTTTATGTACCTGATGAACTCTGTCTTCATGCCAGAACTAGACAAATTTGTGGTCGTCTTCATCGATGACATCTTGATTTACTCCAAAACTAAGAAGGAACATGCTGAACACTTGAGAATCGTGCTGACTCGTCTCAGGGAGCATCAGCTATATGCCAAGTTCAGCAAATGTGAGTTCTGGCTGGACAAAGTTCATTTCCTGGGTCATGTGTTATCAGCGGAAGGAGTCGCTGTAGACCCAGGCAAGGTAGAAGATGTGTTGAATTGGAAACCCCCGACTACGGTACATGAGGTCCGTAGTTTTCTGGGCATGGCGGGATATTACCGTCGTTTTATCCCGGACTTTTCCAGAGTCGCCAAACCAATCACGACCTTGCTCAAAAATCAAACAAAATTTGTTTGGTCACCCCAATGTGAGCAAGCTTTTCAGACTCTGAAAAGGTTGTTGACAACTGCACCTGTCTTAGCCCAGCCAGATATTGAAAAACCCTTTGATGTATATTGTGACGCATCAGGAATCGGGCTAGGCTGTGTGCTGATGCAGGAGGGTCGCGTAATTGCATATGCTTCCAGGCAACTCAAACCTCATGAAGAGAATTACCCGACCCATGATCTCGAACTAGCCGCCGTGGTACATGCATTAAAGATCTGGCGTCATTATTTGTTGGGAAACACATGTCATCTATATACTAATCACAAAAGCTTGAAATATATCTTTACTCAAGCTGAGCTTAATATGCGCCAGCGAAGGTGGCTAGAACTAATTAAAGATTACGACCTTGAGGTGCATTATCACCCTGGCAAGGCAAATGTAGTAGCGGATGCCCTCAGTCGTAAGGCTCACTGTAATTGCTTAACAGTGAAGCCTAGGGATATAACTTTGTGCCAAGAGCTAGAGAACTTGGGAATAGAAATGATTTCCCAAGGAAGCCTTTTCAATTTAAAGATTGATTTCAATCTCGAGGCTCAAATCATAAAGGCACAAAAAGAAAACAAAGGCATGAGACATCTTAAAGAGAAGATTTCTAATAGAGCACTCACAGACTTTAAGGTGGATGAGGCGGGAGTAATCTGGTTCAAGAACCGGTTAGTGGTTCCAAAGGTACCTGAGCTACGTCATCAAATCCTGGATGAAGCTCATACCACGAGGTATTCCATTCATCCGGGAAGCAATAAGATGTATCAGGACCTGAAGCAAAGGTTTTGGTGGACAAAAATGAAGATAGAAATAGCTCGCTATGTGGCCCAGTGCGACACCTGTCGAAAGGTCAAAGCCATTCATCTCAAATCCACTGGGGAGTTGCAACCTTTGCCTATCCCCGCATGGAAATGGGATGACATAAGTATGGATTTCATAGTAGGATTGCCCAAAACGGCCAAGGGCTTTGATTCCATTTGGGTCATAGTAGATCGTCTCACCAAGACAGCACATTTTCTGCCGGTAAAGCTGTTATATCCTGCCTCCACCTATGCTAAGATTTATTTTGACCGTATTCTAAGTCTGCATGGAGTGCCAAAGACAATAGTGTCAGATAGAGGCACACAATTTGTCTCCCAATTCTGGAAATGTTTACATGAGTCCTTGGGCACTAAGCTTTTATACAGCACAGCCTACCACCCTCAAACCGGTGGGCAAACTGAAAGGGTGAATCAAACCCTAGAAGATCTATTGAGATCTTGTGCCCTGAATTTTCCAGATAAATGGGATGACTGCTTGCCTCTAGCAGAATTTTCCTACAATAATAGCTATCAGGAGAGTATCAAAATGGCTCCCTTTGAGGCACTGTATGGTCGCCGATGTCGAACTCCGTTACACTGGTCAGAACCTGGAGAAAGATGGTTCTTCGGAGTTGACTTAGTGAAAGAGACTGAGAACAAAGTGAAACAAATCCAAAATAATTTGAAAGTAGCTCAGTCCCGACAGAAAAGTTACGCTGATAAAAGACGTCGACCATTAAGGTTCACCAAAGGTGATCATGTGTATTTGAAAGTATCCCCAATGAAAGGAGTAAATCGTTTTGGTGTTAAAGGCAAGTTAGCACCTCGTTACATTGGTCCATTTCCAATTATTGACCGATGTGGGCAAGTCGCTTACCGCCTTAAACTGCCCGAACGATTATCCGGGGTACATAATGTGTTCCATGTGTCTCAACTGAAAAAGTGTCTTCGGGTACCAGATCGAGTTCAAGATATTGAAGATGTAAAGCTTGAACCAGATCTAACTTATTCGGAATATCCTATCCGGGTACTGGATCAAAAAGCTAGAGTTACTCGAAGGACAACCACCAAATGGTATAAAGTACAATGGAGCCAGCACTCTGAAGAAGAAGCCACATGGGAATCTGAAGATTACTTGCTAGAGAATTTTCCTGAATTCTATGCTTCTCTTCAGGACAATATATGGTAACCAGAGAATGTACTCCAGTAAAAAAAAAAAAAGTCACCAAAGCCATGTACTTAATGTACATATATGCATATAATGAAGTATTTTCCCCAATTCCTTGCCTTATGGAAAAGTTGAAGATGAAAGAGTTTTGACAAATTTCCTTTTCCATTACTTACCCTAAGGTTTTAAATCTCGGGGACGAGATTTCTTTAAGGGGGAAGGGCTGTAACATCCCTGATGTTACGTTTACTAAAAATGGATCATGTCATCATAAGCATTGCAAAGCATAATTGTTAAAGCACCTTAGTATGCATCAACTTAAAACGAGTTTCATTTTATTGCTTGTGCTTAGGAAATTAAAGTGTGCTTACATTGTGTTTGGATGCTTGTGTTGGATGCTAAAACCCTAGGGTGAAAGATTTCCGAAGAGCTAAGGGGGGGAAAAACCCTGATTTTGAACCCTAGAACTGCCCCCTTTTGTGTAATTCAAAAACTAAGCAAAATTTGAGGTTGAGTTCAAAAGCAAAGTTGTAGATCCTGGCAAAATGTACAACTTTGGTGTTTTGAGTTTTTGAAGTTTCAATGCAAAATTCAAAGTAATTTTGAAAATACAGATTTCCAGAAAGTGTCCCCTTTTCCAACTTAAACCCCCAATTCAAAATCCATTTGGAATTTTGAAAAGTGGTCAACATGAAAGTTGTAGAGCACAAAAAGTTGAGCAACTTTCATGTTGGGAGTTTTTCAAGTTGTTATACAAAATCAAAAGTAATTTTGGAAATTCTGTTTTGCCCCAATTCAAAAATTTGGAATTTCTTTGATTTGAGTTTGATTTTCAAACTGTTTGGCCAAATTCACCCTGTTACACTCAAAATCAGTTCTGGACTCTTAAATATGTTTTGTAGCTTATAAAATTTGGCACAATTTTTGTTTTGGTGGAATTTGGACTTTAGTTCAAAGTTTGGCTGAAATTCGCAAGGGGACAAAAGAGAGGAGATAAGGGGGAGCTACAGTGATCCAGGGGATCACGAGCTCGTCCACCCCGGTTGCAGGGCGGGCAGGCGCCGCCTCCGCGCACGCCGCCACGCAGCTGGCCACGCAGCTGCTTGCTGCTGTGCTCCGCGCGGACGGCCTCATCCACATTCCCCGTTCCGCCGCATGGATAAAGCCTCGGACGGCCGGAGTTCTCTTTTCCTCTCTCGAACCTCACCGCCGACCACCACCGCCCGCCGCAAAAATTCATCTTCCCCGTTGTTGTTCCAAGTCAATTGAGCACGCCAGCAGCTCCGCCTTGAGCTCCGCCACCGATTGCACTCCCTAGCGCGAGCTCTAGTCCCCCATAAGCCACAACCGAGCCATTCTCCTTCGACGCCGGCCAAACCTCCACCGCCAAGCGCTTCCCAGCGGCCAGCTCATCTCGGGGCTCCTCAGCCGTCGCTTGCTACCTTGTCAAAGTCGCGGTGAGCTCCTGGTACTCCTACGTCCTTTCCCTTGCTCTCTACCGGCTCTGGATGCTCGGAGTTCGGCACCGAGCTGTTTCCGGCCGCCGGAGCCGTGGCCGGGTGGCTCAGGCGCTCCCCGTGACCATGTCAAGCACGCTAGGCCGCTCGGGGGGTCGCGGCGAACCTAATGGGGCAACTGGTTAGCGCAGGGGAGGGCTCAGCGACGCTGGCGATCGCCGGAGCAGTGCGGCGCGAGGAAGGAGACGGAACTGACGGGCGGGACCCGCCCGTCAGTGTCCGCGTGAGGGGAGGGGGCCGCGCGCGCCATCCGCTCGGAGCGAGCGCTCGAGCCAGCGTGGGCCGAGGCCAAGTGGGCCGGCCTGCAGGCCGATTTCCCGGCCACTCGCTGCACAGTGCTGTTTTTCTTTTTCTTTTGTGCAGTTTTTGAGTTATGTTTGAATTTGCGTAATAATTCGTGTGCTAATCCAAAAATCGTGGAAATTTTTGTGTAGGCTCTCTGAAGTAAGTAGAACCCAAGAAAAATATTAAGTTCTGTTTTCTGGTAGTTTACATGGCTGTAAAAATCTGCCCTTTTAATTAGCAAATAAAACTTGTATGAATTTTAATAATTTAGTTGTATGTCCAAAAATCACCAAAAATTATGGGAAGCCTCTGAATATTATTCCCTGGCTCCACCTAAAATTTGGTGGCATTTGGATAAGGTTTGGTTAAAATGTTAATAAACCCTTATTTAGTATTTAATTAATCATTCCAAAATAAGTAAATAGTGATTAACTAAATCCTTATTATTAGAGTTGAGTGATTTTGGGATTGTGTGATGACCTGAGGTCATTAACCCTAATGACCTTTGGCATTTAATTATTGTTTGGCCTTAATGCTTAATTGCTGTCTTTAATAATTAATTAAGAATTAATTAAGGTAAATAGGTTTAATAATTACTTAATTTAAGATAATTATGAATTAAGTAAAGTCTTAGTTTACAGATGCAACCTCTTGGGTAAACATATTAAGTTATTAAACAACTTTATTTAGTGACAATTCTGTATTACATTAAAAAGGCAAATTGTACTTAATTCGGTCCATCTTGCATAATTGCCATACGCATATCATAAGCATTCATCATTTTGCGTATAGTGTCCGTGACCGAAGGAGCGCCCGTTGAACCGAACCCCGAGGTCGGTGCTCCGTTCGAGGAAGTCGGATCCGAGACTTGGGAAGTCTCCGAGGGTCCCTCTCTGCCCTGCAACCAAGGCAAGCCCCGGATGCATTAACCCCTCCTTGGATGTTTTAAATCTTTTATCACTTATGAATTGAAAATGCTGCATTAGGTAGTTGAGAATTGGGTTAACCTACTTGCTGCATTTACTACCTTGATATCTGTTATCCTGTCCTTGACACCTGTTTTATTTTAAAACTGCGTAGCGATGCTTAGCCCTGCTACTAGACAGGTTTTCAAACAAGAAAGTTTGAAGGGTTGTTGTGGGATACACTTACGATCAATGATGTTTCAATGTGAGACCGGTCGGTGGACTTGCTTTAAGAATGGAGTCTTAAAGTAGTGTCTCCAACTGTGTCGATTAAGGACCGGTCCGTTGATGGCCTGCTGGGTTGAGAATTTGTAGTACTAGCCACTTGCCTACGGTAAGCCCAGTCTTGTGATCCCTCGACGCGAACAGCTACTCGCGCACTGGGAGTGGAAAGATGGCGAGAGTAGTGTGTACCCACCTTACGGATCTGAGATGACCGGAAAACATCTAGATCGGCTGTAGGATGGTGGAGTACTGTGCTCTCGGGTGCCGCGAACCTGGTCAAATTTGGGGAGAGCTTGATTTGGGTTGATATATGCAAGATTTGGTTCTACATATGTCGGGTGGTTAGGAACTCCAGCTGGATTGCTAAGCGATTCGAATCGTCGTTGCTCCCCGATTGGGAGACTCAATTCCTTCGACCCTCATCGTAGTTAAAGATGCAACTAAGTGATAAAATGAGAAAGGGGAAAATGTCTCATGAGGTTCGGATCCCAATTCCCGGACTCATAGCGACATGAAGCTATGACCATCGATAAATAATACTTTATGATAGGACTAGGGACTCACGGATTCGTCTGTGAGGTACAACTAGTTAGACTATCCTCGAATTCCTCTGCCTCGGCGAGGGAAGAATTCAGGGTAAAACTTGAAAATAAGGATGCACTACTAGTAAGCTTTTCCGCAAAACACTTTGGCTCCTTGCTCAGCCACCCCTTGTCTACCCTAAGCCTGCATCCCTAAATTCTCCTCTTTTCCCGTCGGATAAGTCTTGTTGAGTACTCCCGTACTCAGGGTTTCAATACCCCTGTTGCAGGTGAAGCTCAGGAGCCGACTTGTTTCGGACCCTGTTGTGTGACCGTCGTCGAGGTTGACGACGAAGAAGAGTGAGCGTGACCCATGGGCAGGGTCTGTAAATTTGTTCTGTCTGTACTAAAGTTTCAGTTGCTCCGCTGGACCAGGCTTGTAATAACACTCTACTATTTGGAAGAACTCCTTTTGTAAATTAAGTTATGTAATACTTCCGCTGTTTCACTCTGAAATACTATTTTGGTCTTGTGTCGTTGAGTTACTGCTTTATCTTCGCAACGAATGATCCTGGTGTTAAGGTGGCCACTTGCTATCCTGTAAGGGCGAGAAGAAACAGTTCTCGTTGTTTGACCATTATCAGTGGTCAGGACGAGTCAGCTTGGTACGCCACAGGTAGCAGTGGAATGAGCACACAGTAAGGCTCATCGGACTTCTAAAGTGGGAGGGCTCCCGGCATCACCGTCAGAGGTCCTTAGGACAATGGCAGGTGTCGGTGGGCCCAAACACTTAGGAGGTTCTGCCACATACCCCGACCCTCGCGCCGGTGAGATCGTCGTATTTGAAGATTTCATTAAGAGGGGTTTTGGTGTTCCTGTTCATCCTTTTCTTCAAGGTCTTCTTTTGTATTATGAGATCGGGATTTGCAATCTGCACCCGAACTCAATTCTCCTCATTTCCACCTTTATCCACCTGTGCGAGGCCTATGTTGGCATAGAGCCGCACTTCGATCTTTTCCGGTATCTTTTCTGCTTGAGGAAGAAGGGAGCAGTTGGAGGCTCCAAGGTTGCAGGTGGAGTATACCTCAACCTTCGTGATGGAATGAAGAATCGCTACCTACACTGTCCATGGAACACTTCCTTGACCGAATGGTACAGGAAGTGGTTCTACATTAGGGAGGAACCGGGCAGCTCCACGTTCTGCGACGTGGGATACATTCCTGAGAAGAGGACGAGCTGGACCGACCGCCCGGAGTTCGACGGTCCAGTGGCGGATCTCATGAAGCTGATCGATTGGTCGCGCCTGGACGGGCTTGGCGTGGTCGGCAACTTCATTTGCCGCCGGGTGATGCCCTGCCAGAAGAGGGTGCACTCGGCGTACGAGTATGCCGGAAGCGCAGACCCGACCAGGATGCGGTCGGAGATCTTGGAGAAAGCGGAGGTACAACAGCTGTTGAACGAGCTGTTTAACTTCGCGGACGGAGGCTTCATCCGTGGCAGTGATCGGGTGCAAGCCTTCAAGTTAGGACGACCGGCACCAAAGGTATGTAGCAGATTCTGTTTTAGCATTCGTATATCGTCGGCAGTTGACTCATCTCTGTTGCTTTTGCAGATCGGCGGTGTCGACCGGTGCACAGTGTATGTATCACTGGCACCGGGGATGGAAAATCCTGCGGGAGAAGACCCGCCAGAGGAGGACGCTGCTCGGTGTACTCATTACACCAGCAGTGAAGAGGACCAAGCCCGCCCCATCCCGACCTCCGAGGAGAGGGTAGCGGGGAAGAGGCCATTGCCGGCAGATCCTTTGCCGGCGGATCTTCCGGCGGAGAGCAGCCAAGCACCGAAGCGTCGTCGGCTCGTGCGGATTGTTGACGACGACGATGACGACGAGGAGGCTGCGCCGTCGTTGGTCCGACGACCCCGGGGTCGCCCAGATAACGCGCCGGCCGCTACTGATCGGGTGGCCAGCGACGCCCCTGCACCGCAAGTTGTCAAGACGGGGGCGCAGGTGCCGACCGGCCGGGCGAGGAGGAGGTTCACCGCCACCCACCGTCGATCAGACCTGTAAGTGTTCGACTTACGTATTTTTGGACTCCTCTTTGATTTTTTTTTTTGAAATTTGACTTTTGTTCCTGTAGTGCGGCGTCGGATGTCGACCCCGGCCAGGTTGCCAGCCAAGGGACGGGCGAGCCTGCCCGCGGTTCTGGGGATGCGGCCCCCCAGACCACAGAGCAGCCAACAGCTGCAGTCGCGCCTGGGAGCACCGAGGGGCTCCCGAGCGCGGCACCGACTACGACAAGCAGCCCGACCAGGGCTGGAGAGGCTCCCCCAACTGACTCCTCAGAGAAGGGAAGATCTCCGACCGCTCCTCCTGCCGGGGGGAGTGAAGTCCCTACGCCGCCCCGAGCAGGAGCCTCTTCTGGTGCGGGCTCCCCAGGTCTGGTCCAAGGGCTAGTAATACCTGGGACCACCACTGGGGGTGACGCAGCACAGGAGGAGGAAACCCAGGCGGCCTCCGATGATGAGGTGGAAGAGATCGAGGGTCGTCCCCGTGATGGCCGCCAACACGTGTATGTGTGGCGCCAACGCGGGGATCACTTTATCGGGCATGAGGAGCTCGCCGAGACCGAAGAGGCCGCCAGGGTGGAGCGCGCGGCCAAGCGCCTCGTCGACGAAGTCAAGGTAAGCGGCTTTTTGCACTGCTGCACATTCTTTTGCCTTGTCTTGCATGGTCGTTATATGCTTGCTTTGTAGGACGCAATGAAAACGGCAAAGTACCGGAAACGGTGCTTTGACCAGATAGAAGGCGTCATGGCCGAGAACAAGGCCCTTGCCGCGGAGGTACACCGGTTGCGGGCGGAGGTCGGGGAGAAGGTGGTCGAGATGAGTGCCGAAAAGGAGCGTCGTCTCGACCTCGCTCGTCGTTTGGCCGACCAGTACCGGCTGCAAGAAGGTTAGTCACACGCTCCGAGCAGCTTCGCGTACTTGTATAGTTTGCTTTGCTGACCAGTTTAGGATTCACGCAGACTTGGAGGAGGAGGTGGCGAGCCTCCAACAAGAGAAGGAGCAGCTCAGCCAACAGCTCGCCGGTGCGCTGGAGTCCGGGCGGCGAGCAGAAGAGGAATTGGGTCGAAAAGACCGGGAGCTATCTGGTAATGGGTGCCGCCTTGTTGGTTGCTGCCTGCCCCTGTGTTTGTTTGGTATGCCGAAACTAACGCTTCGTTTCGTTTGCAGTGCTCAAGGTGAACGCCAAAAAGCACCTGGATGATCTGATCAAGGACCGGGACTCCTGGAAGGTCAACTGTTGCAGGATCTGGAAAGGAGTGTCCCCGGTCCTAGACCTGATCAGTCCCGAGCTCCCGGAGAGCCAGCCCCGCGCGCCGCAGTTGACCCCGGTCGAGAAGGCGCAACGGGCGTGGGACTGGCTCCAGCAGTTTGTGAAGGACGCCGGGGAGTTTGCCGGCGCGCACGTCCTCAGCATGGTGCGCGCCCACTACCCCCTGGTCGACTTGAGCAGGCTGGAGAAGGGGTACCCGAAGGAAGTCGGCCCGCAGGACGCGGACGAGCTTCGGAGTAGTCTGCTGGACTTGTCGTCGACAGTGATCGGCGACATCAATCTGTGCGGAACGGCCACTCCTCCAGACCAGCCGAGCTCAGATAGGTCGGCCAGGGAGTTGTCGGGCGCGTCCGTTGCTGGAGATGGGCGGTCGACGCCTGCGGTCTCGACCAGCCAGGCGCCGGTGGCCCCGACCCCTTCGTCCGGGCAGCAGGGCCAAGCGGGTGATCAGCCCGAGCAGCTAGGCCAATAAAGTAGTCTGTAGGAATAGACTAGTGTCTGCCCGTCAGGGTATTTATTGTAAACTTTGTATGTAAAGTTTGTAATAAAGTTTACTTTTTGTCATGACTGTTGTTTTGAGCGCTGTAAAAATATCTGAGTGACGTGTCACCGTATTTGTCTTGATTGTCGCTAGGAGCATCCATTGCAGGAGTTTTGCCGAGTGCTGTGTGTGACAAGGTATAGGCAAAAAATAGGGAATTTCATTATCAAAAATTATAAGATACTTACAAAAGGAAGTCATTAAAACTTTATGGATAGAAACGTCGCAGTTTGTTGATATGCCAAGAGTTAGGCACTCGTGTTCCGTCTGGGTATGCCAATCTGTAGGACGTAGGTCGTGTGACCTCGGTCACCACGAAGGGTCCTTCCCAGGGAGTGGATAGCTTGTGCATTCCCTCCTGGCTTGTTTTCCATCGAAGCACCAGATCGCCGACCACGAAGGAACGGTCCTTGACGTTCCTGTTGCAGTATCGCCTGACTGCCGCGATATATTTTGCTGTTCGGAGACATGAAACTAAACGCTTTTCCTCCATGCAATTGATTTCGAGTTCTCTAGCGTTGTCGGCGGTCGCCTGGTCGAAGTGCTCGATTCTAGGGGATCCGAAGTGTATGTCAGACGGCAGGACCGCCTCTGCACCGTATACCATGAAGTAGGGAGACACCCCTGTGTTTCGACTCGTTTGGGTTCGGAGGCCCCAGACCACTGCCGGCAATTCTTTCATCCATCGACCGGGTGCTCTGTCGTTTTCGGTGTACAACCTTTTCTTTAGGGCGTCAACGATCATTCCGTTAGCACGTTCGACTTGACCGTTGGCACGTGGATGTGCCACTGACACATATTTTATGACTATGCCTCTGTCATCGCAGAAATCCCAGAAAGTGGTGCCAGTAAACTGAGTGCCCAGGTCGGTGATTATGCTGTTCGGGATGCCGAATCTGTGTATGATTTGATTGAGAAACTCCACAGCCTTCTCGGAGGTTGCCTTGACCAGGGGCATGTATTCAATCCACTTGGAGAACTTGTCGATTAACACGAAGACAAACTTGAAATTGCCCGGGGCTGGTTTAAATGGTCCGATCATGTCAAGCCCCCAGCAAGCAAAGGGCCAAGACGACGGGATGGTTTGGATTTCATGGGCAGGTACGTGGGTCCTCTTAGCGAAAAACTGACATCCTTCGCAATGCCGAACCAGTTTTTCCGCGTCGCCAACCGCGGTTGGCCAATAAAAACCTGCTCGGAAAGCCTTTCCGACCAGCGTTCTAGATGCGGCGTGATTGCCGCAGGATCCAGCGTGTATGTCCTCCAAGAGCTTGATACCATCATCTTGGGGTATGCACTTGAGCAGTACTTCGGAGCTGGCGTTTTTCCGCATGAGTTTTCTGTCGACCAGGATGTAGTTCTTTGATCGTCGGATGAGGCGCTCGTTCTCTGTTTTGTCCTGAAAGCCTGTCCCGTCTGATATGTATTTGATGAACGGGGTACGCCAGTCACGCCCACCGGTTGTCGGAGTGGTGTCATCTATGAGCATTGCCTCGGTGGGTTGCTTGTCGACCAGGGGGGGGCTTACGCTCGGCTCATGGATGTCCTGGACGAAAATACCCCGCGGGATTTGGGCCCGAGATGAGCCTAACTTTGACAACGCATCTGCTGCTTGGTTCTTATCCCGGACCACGTGGATGTACTCTATGCCATAGAAGTTAGTTTCCCATTTGCGAATTTCTTTGCAGTAGAGATCCATCTTCTCGTGGGTTGCGTCCCACTCCTTGTTGAGCTGGTTGATGACCAAAGCGGAGTCGCCATAGACATAGAGGCGCTTGACCCCCAGTTCAACGGCTAGTCGTACGCCATGTAAGCATGCTTCGTATTCGGCGGCGTTGTTTGACGCCGGAAAAAGGATCCGAAGGACGTAACGGAGTTTGTCCTTGTTGGGTGATACGAACAATATCCCAGCGCCTGCACCGTTGATGTTCAAGGACCCATCAAAGAACATTGACCAGTGGTCTGAGACATCGGGAACGGAAGGCTCGTTGAGATCCGTCCATTCGGCAATGAAATCGACCAGGGCTTGAGACTTGACAGTGGTGCGACTCTGGAACTCCAGGGAAAATGGACATAATTCCATTGCCCACTTCACGATTCTGCCATTGGCGTCTTTATTGCGCAGGATGTCCCCGAGAGGAAAGCTGGTTGTCACCAGGACTCGATGGCCGTCAAAGTAGTGCTTCAGCTTTCTTGACGTTATCAGGATGGCGTATATAAGCTTCTGTATTTGTGGGTACCTGGCCTTGGACTCGTTTAAGACTTCGCTTATGAAGTAAACGGGTCTCTGGACCTTGAAGACGTGACCTGGTTCATCTCGCTCGACTACTATTGCCGTGGAAACAACCCTGTCGGTTGCAGCAATGTAAAGGAGTAGGTCTTCATTGGGCTGAGGCGCTGTGAGGACAGGTGGTGAAGTGAGGAAGGTCTTAAGCTGAGTGAACGCAGCGTCGGCTTCCTCTGTCCAAGAAAATTTTTCTGACGCTTTCAATAGTTTGAAGAAAGGGAGGCCTTTTTCTCCCAGCCTTGAGATGAAACGACTGAGGGCGGCCATGCATCCGGTTAGCTTCTGAATATCCTTGACATTTTTCGGTGGTCGCATGTCGAGTACGGCTTTGACTTTTGAAGGGTTTGGTCGTATGCCGTCGCGACTGACGACGTTGCCGAGCAGTAGACCGGAAGGAACGCCGAAAATGCATTTCTTGGGGTTGAGCTTCCACTTGTACCTATTGAGTGCCTTGAAGGTTCGGTCTAAGTTGTCGATTAGGGTGCTCGCGTCCCTTGTTTTTACGACCACGTCGTCCACATAGGCCTCGACGAGGTCATCGCGAATCTCGTCGTGGAGGCATTGCTGGATGGCCCTTTGATAAGTGGCCCCGGCGTTTTTAAGTCCGAAAGACATGGTAGTGTAGCAGTATGCGCCGAAGGGTGTGATGAAGGATGTTTTGATCTGATCTTCTTCCTTTAGCGAGATCTGGTGATAACCAGAGTAGCAATCTAGAAAGGAGAGGAGTTCGCATCCGGCCGTTGAGTCGACCACCTCGTCGATGCGAGGAAGACCAAAAGGATCTTTAGGACAGTGTTTGTTGAGATCGGTGTAATCAACGCACATTCTCCATTCATTATTCTTTTTGCGTACAAGAACCGGATTGGCGAGCCAATCGGGGTGATACACTTCTTTTATGAATCCGGCTGCTAGAAGCCGTGTTATTTCTGTCCTAATAGCCTCCTTTTTGTCACGAGCGAACCGTCGCAGTTTTTGCTTGATTGGTCTTGCGGTCTTCGAGACATTTAAGGAGTGCTCGATCAGGTTTCGTGGGACACCGGGCATGTCTGCGGGTTTCCATGCGAAAACGCTCACGTTGTCCCTTAGAAACCTGACGAGCGCGTCTTCCTATTTTGGATCCAGGTTAGCCCCGATGAGGGCTGTCTTCTCGGGGTTGCCTTCGACCAGCTGCACCTCTTTGTACTCCTTGGATTTCGAGTTCTTTCTGGCTGTCTCCTGCTCAGGTAATCGGAGCTGGTCGGGAGGCAGCTGTGCGGCTTGGTTTGCTGTTTCCGCCATGCGGATTGAGAGGTCGATTGCCTCGGTGATCTTGAAGCTTTCTTCTTCGCAGGTGTACGCGGTGTAGACGTTGCCTCTGATGGTTAGGACACCCTTCTCCGTGGGCATCTTAAGGACTAGGTATGAGTAGTGCGGGACTGCCATGAACTTTGTCAGCGATGGGCGGCCCAGTATGGCGTGATAGGTCCCGTCGAAATCTGCGACTACGAAGTTGATGAACTCCGTCCGGAAGTGATCGGGTGTGCCGAATTGGACAGGCAATGTTATCTGTCCGAGGGGCACCGAACTTTGACCTGGCAAAACCCCCCAGAATTGGGCGTCGTAAGGTTTTAGTTGTGCCGGTGATATCTTGAGGGCGGGCAGGCTGTTGCGGAAAAGGATGTCGATGGAGCTTCCCCCGTCCACGAGCACGCGCTCGAATCTGATGCTATTGATGCAGGGATCAAGAATCAGTGGGAAACGACCCGGCTCTGGGATAGCGGCCCACTGGTCCTTCCTGCTGAACGAGATCTCCCTGTGGGACCACGCGGGAAATTTCGGATCTGCAATCAGCCCGTCCGTGCTGTCTATGTTGAGGCAGGCTCTCTTTAACAGCTTTCTTTCTCGCTTGGACTCAGTGGAGACCTTGCCCCCGAAAATGGAGTGGACCACGTCGGTGGGGCTGACGTATTGGTGTCGGGGGTCCCTGTCTTGGTCCTCATCCTCATCTTCGTGGTCGTGCCCGTCGCGCTTGTTATTTTTCTTGGCGGAGTCCTCTTGGGCGGCCCGCCGTGTATAGATACTTTTGAGGACGCGGCACTCTTCCATGGTATGGTTAGACTTTGGGTGTAGCTGGCACGGTCCCTTCAACGTTTTGTTGTAGTCGTCTTGGTAGTCCCGTCGTCCATTGGGACGTTTGACCGTATTTACTTCGTGGTCGTATTCGCGAGGGCGCTTTCCTCTGAAGTCGTCGCGGCTGTCGCGCCGCCGATCCCAACCCTCTCGGTGATCGCGGTTGTCAGAGCGGCGGTGATTTCTGTTGTCGTAGCGACCACGACCGTCATCTCGCCGGGGAGGCTGGTCGGGACCTCTCGCATCGTCTCGGATTAGTTTTTCTGCGTCGTCGGCATCGGCGTAATTTTTAGCCGTGGCGAGGAGCTCTGCTACCGTTGTTGGACGTTTACGCAACAGCTTGTTCCTCAGCGCTTCGTGGAATCGCAGGCCCTTGATGAAGGCTGAGATGGCCTCGTCGTGAGAAATCTTCGGGATTTTGAGGCGCATATCCGAGAATCGTCGGATGTAATCGCGCAGAGGTTCGTTCCTCCTGTCCCTTATCCTTTCAAGGTCATACTTGTTTCCAGGCTGCTCGCATGTGGCGATGAAGTTGTCGATGAAAGCCTGGCGCAGCTCTTCCCAAGAGTCGAAGGAGTCCTCGGGCAAGCCGAGAAGCCACTGATGACCAGCCTGGTCGAGAACTATGGGGAAGTAGTTGGCCATGACGTGCTCATCCCCTGCCGCTGATCGGATGGCGATTTCATAGAGGGTGATCCAGTTCTCTGGATTTTCCTTGCCGTCGTATTTTTTAAGTTTTTCGAGCTTGAAATTGCGGGGCCACACGACCTGGCGGAGGTGTGAGGAGAACTGTCTTAGGCCCGGAGGACCGTGCGTTGCATCGTACTCGATGCGGCGCAGGTTTTCGTGGGCTGCCCTCTCTGCGGCACGCCTGTTGATGCGGTCCCGGGCATCTTTGGGAGGGATGTTGTGGCGGAGATCCCTGTGTTGATTTTCTTCTTGGCCGCGTGCGCGGTTCTGCTGGCGGCGGCCATCGGCGTCCCGACCACCATCATCGCGCCGTGAGTCCCCTCGACGGTTGTCGGGGGAGCGGCTGTGGTGACGCCTGCTGGGTGAGGCCCGGCTACGATTAGTCTGGTCGGAGGCGGCTCCCGTATAAGAGACGTCCTGGACCCTCTTGAGCAGAGTGGCTGTCTGTCCCATTGCGGCGATTAGGTGTGCTCGGATGCTGGTCCGGACTCCCTGGCATTCGGGGGTATCAGGAAGCCGATCTAGGTTAGCCATGGCAACAGCCACGTTGGCGCTTGGCGTTTTGTAGACTGGCTGGTCCCCGACCATGTCAAAGGCATCGTTGAGATTATTTGGTGGCATTTGTTGTTGCTCGTCCGCACGTCGTCGGGCGCGCTCGGCGTTACGCTGTTCGCGGAGTTGCCTCTGGTCATCTGTTTCTCCATCAACGTCGGGTTCGTCGGCGCTGACATTGAACACAATATCCCCTCGGCGGGGGGGGAATATCGGGAATCGGTCGAAACCCGGAGGGTGTGAAGGAAAATCCAGGTCGTAGTCCTCATCTTCGGTGTTTATAACCTCGGTGGGGACGGAGCCGGTGCTTGAGTTGGTGCTGGAAACCTGGTCGTCCCGTATTTCTCGGATGGTCACCATGTTGACGTGGTGACGATTGTTCCTTGTCGGCAACTAACCCGTCTTGCTGAAAGTGGACTGGATGTGCTGTGAGTAAACAGAGGCCGAGTTGTTCAGGCCGCAAGGATAGCCTTCCTTCTTGAGCTCGACGGATCGTCCTGAGGGGGTTGAGGTTATCGTCAGAGACGCTCCCAGCCGTTCGTGTGTGGTGACACGAGTTGGCCGGCGAGATTTGAAAGAATTCGTTGGAGCAGCTTGGTCGGGCCGACGCAGAACTCCATTTATTAGTTGGGAAACTTCGAGTAGCTTGGAGTCAGCGCGATCAAGCGCTTGGAGGAGGTCCGAGCAGTCGATCTCCTTTCCCTTGTAGAGTGGGAACGGTGGTCGGGCGCTTGGTGCCGTCATGCGTGTGGTCGGAGACGGCGTGATCTCAGATTGGATCTGGATCTCCTTCGGAACCGTGGTCGCGAAGCCGCCGCTGCACGTCGTCCACGTGATCTGGCCGACAGTGAACGTGAGGCCTTCGGGTACAGTCGCGGAAGCTGGGATCGTGACCATCTTGTTCGCCGGAAAAGTTGCACGCACACCCCCTACCTGGCGCGCCACTGTCGACGAAAGCTAGTCGGCAGTCTACCTTGGGGTATACCCACGGTAGTAGTTTATCGGTAGACGGTGCGCAAACTACGAACTCGATGGTGACGCAAGACACGGACAAGCTTTTTATCCAGGTTCGGCCGCCGAGTTGGCGTAATACCTACGTCCTGCGTCTGGTTGTATTGATTTGTGTTGAGAGAATATGATGTGTCCTAGGGGGGTCCCTTGCCCCTCCTTATATAGTTTGGAGGGCAGGGTTACAGATCTGGAAACTAATCCTAGTCGGTTACAATTGCCATGGATAATTCGATATCAATTCCTATTCTAACCGACTAGAATCCTGCTTGATCTCCACATCTTGTTTCCTTGCGCGAAACTTCAGGTGGTCGGATCAAGCCTTGAACTCGTCTCGTAATGGGCCAAGCCTCCTGGCCGAAGTCTAGCCGTAAGGGTATAGGGGTTTATACCCCCACAGCCGCCGCCGCCGCCCCCACCTGTCGTCCCCCGGCCCGAGCCGAGGACCGTACGGAGCGCCGCCGCGCTGAGCTCTTCTTCTCCGGCAGATCGAGCTCGATCTTCTTCTCCGGCACCGACGTCCCCACGTCGAGCTCTTCGTCTCCGGCCAAGCTCTTCTCCAGCACCGACGTTCCCACGCCGAGCTCTTCTTTTCCGTACTCAAGATTGTTCCTGGAATTGTATTTCGTTTCCTACAGAGGTAGTATTAGTTCAATGGCATATGTCGAAGCAATTGAGTATTTGTTCAATGGAATGTCGAAGCAATTGAGTATTTCTCCAAATATTGAGTATTTGTGGACAATGTTTACTTGCAAAAAATTATGCAAAATGTGGACATCGTGTGATTAGTTATTTTTTACCTATATATAAATTGTCTGTTTTTTCCTATATGCAAAATGTGAACAACATGAACAGTGTGGCATGTTTATTTTTTTCGTCTCGCGAATTACATTTATACAAACTGTGTAATTAGTTATTTTTTTATCTATATTTAATACTTTATGCATGTGCCGCAAGATTCGATGTGATAGGGAATTTGAAATATTTTCCAAAATATTTGGGGAAGTAAACAAGGCCTTAGTCCCAATTTAAAGGCACAGTCGTAGCACTTTCGTTTGTTTGATAAATATTGTTAAGCGAAGTTACAAATTGTTATGATAAAGGCACAAATCATATAATTGCTTGAGAAATAAATACTATTAACTTGGTTAAATTTGAATTAATTTTATCGACACAAATTACATATTTGCATTCTTTTATGGACGAAGAGAGTATATTATATTATATTATATATTTATAATATATTCCCAAAATTGATATACATAAAGTCTTTTGCAAAAAATAATAAAATGGACGAAGAGATGTATAATTTCTATTTTATAATTTATCTTTTGTATTATATAATTTATATGATATAATTTATCCTATGTTGTAATTAGTTAGTAGGGATAGATATTGAGATGAGATGTATAATTTCTATTTTATAATTTATCTTTTGTATTATATAATTTATATGATATAATTTATCCTGTGTTGTAATTAGTTAGTATGGATAGATATTGAGATGAGATGTATAATTTCTATTTTATAATTTATCTTTTGTATTATATAATTTATATGATATAATTTATCATGTGTTGTAATTAGTTAGTAGGGATAGATATTGAGATGAGATGTATAATTTCTATTTTATAATTTATCTTTTGTATTATATAATTTATATGATATAATTTATCCTGTGTTGTAATTATTTAGTATGGATAGATATTGAGATGAGATGTATAATTTCTATTTTATAATTTATCTTTTGTATGATATAATTTATCATGTGTTGTAATCAGTTAGTATGGATAGATATTGAGATGAGATGTATAATTTCTATTTTATAATTTATCTTTTGTATTATATAATTTATATGATATAATTTATCATGTGTTGTAATTAGTTAGTAGGGATAGATATTGAGATGAGATGTATAATTTCTATTTTATAATTTATCTTTTGTATTATATAATTTATATGATATAATTTATCCTATGTTGTAATTAGTTAGTAGGGATAGATATTGAGATGAGATGTATAATTTCTATTTTATAATTTATCTTTTGTATTATATAATTTATATGATATAATTTATCATGTGTTGTAATTAGTTAGTAGGGATAGATATTGAGATGAGATTTATAATTTATATGATATAATCGAATATTGTCTAAGTTTAGCCTATCCAAATAATTTTTGTTGATCGCGTCAAAAACTTTTAACACTTGATTAAATTTGTAGAAATGGCCAATCCGAATGACAACATGGATGATGCAATGATGGACCTAATCAACAGCAGCGTCAATCCAGATTCCCAAGGCGAAGATAATGGGAGTCAGTACTTTGCTGATTATGAAGAACTTGTGGGAGACAATCCTGATCAGGTCTACAATCTAGTATATATGTATATATATGAAATTAAAATAAATGACATTTATACTAATATATTTATACTTGTTTGTGTAGCCCTTTAAATCGGCGACAACTTCTGAGAAGAGTAGAAAAGTGCGCGGCCCGAAGAAGCCGTTGGAGGGTCGGTACATTCTGTCGGAATTCGATGACGGTACAGGACAAGTACTTGGGGCTAATTCTAAAAAATTTGTTGCGCACTATGGCTAACTTGTAAGGGACAGGCTCCCGGTCAGTGCTCGTGAATGGAGGCAACGGAAAGACAACCCTAATATTAGTTTTGTCTCACATCGTGACAAGGAATTGATTTGGCAAGATATCCTTCAACATTTCACGCTCGATACACAGGATGAAGCTTTGAAGGAGAAGGTTAAAATCTGGGCTATGTAGAAGATGGCCAAACAATTTCGGGCTTGGAAGAAGACATTATACAAGACTTTTGTTGCACAAGACCGGACACCAGATTTCACCAACAAGGCCTACGTCAAGTTGAGGCCTTTTTGGGATGAGTTTGTAGAGTTTAAGAACTCAGAAGAGGGTCGGGCACGGATGATCAAGAATCAAGAAAATGCTAAACAAAAGCAATACCACCATCACTTGGGTTCAGGTGGCTACAGGACTGCTATTCCTAAGTGGCAAAAGCTGGAACAGGAGATTCTTGGGAGAGAGATCGAACCAGAATCAATGCACTGGCCCGAGCACGCCAAGTATTGGTTCTTTGGTCACGGGGGAACCATAGATCTAGAGACCGGAAAGATAGTGTACGGCGAAAAGCTCGAGAGAGTAGGACAGAGAATGGCCTATGCTAGAGGATTAGTTGAAAGTGGCACCTGGCAGCCAAATAGAGAAAAGGATGAGCTAACATACGCCCTGGAGACTGCTGAACATGGTGGGCAAACCAGAGGCTATGGGGAGGTATCATGGGAGGATGGCTTCCCTAAAGATAGACCGACTTATAGAAGCCGCCAACGAAAGAAGAAAGAGGAAGCAGAGCGGTTGCATAGGTTGGAGGCAATGGTGATTGAGTCACGCGAAGCGGCTCGTGAAGCGATAGCGCGAGAGAAAGCGCTTGAAGAGAGAATGAACGAGGAGATCAAAAGACAAGTGCAGATTGCAGTAAGTTCTATACAAGGGCAAACTGCATTAGAGCCTAGAGTCAACATTAGCCCTCCCGGTCAGTTGAAAAGTAGTTGTGCTTCCACGGAGATGCCAACTATTCAAGATGACATGGGGCTGCACTTTCCGGTGGATGACATCACTGAACCTCTGACAACATGTGAGCTGCACATTCCACAGGGGACTGCCACAGTCATAGTTGCTGTCGGTGTTGTAACTCCTGTCGACCCTACGAGAACACCAAGAATCCATGGGGTGATAGTTCCACCTGGATATGCTAGTGTCTCGGTGGATAGAGTTGTCAAAGGCTTCAGTAATGTGCAGCTTGAGATTGAAGGAGCTGATGGAGAGAAGACTGTAGGAGAAGCAGAGAAGAATTTTATTTGTTGGCGCAAGCGCTACATCATTATTCCTGGGCATCACCTAGTAGTCTACCACCACCTCCTCGTCATGAATCTAATCCTAGGTGCGGATGAAAATTGACTATACATTTGTTCACTAAATTTATTTTGCATTCTCTTAGTTAGCGGTTTACTCATATACCTTTTGTTTTCACAGGTGGTCACCTACATGTCAAAGTGCTGCTGGTGATGACGAGGGAGTGCAAGACACGGCTGCATCGCCATGGTCTCCAACGCCACCACCTAGGGCTCCATCACCGCCACCTCGGGCTCCAACACCGCCACCTCAGGCTCCAACACCGCCACCTAGGGCTCCAACGCCACCTAGGGCTCCAACGCCGCCTCCTCAGGCTCCAACACCGCCACTGGCCGCCCCATCGCCTCCACACGTGGCTCCAGCATGAAAGAAGAGGCCGCCACACAATCAAATGTGTCGGCCGCCCCGCCGCCAAAAAAGAAAGCCTTCGAAAAGAAACAAGCTATCATTCCTAAGAAGTTGTCCTATGAGAAGACTGATGCAGAACTAAATGCTTCAGTAAAATCAGACGTGGATAGTTTCTTCAAGAAACTTAAGACTGAAAGAGAAGCCAAGCGAAACCCTAAGAAGCCGTACCTCTTACTACGGCCAGAAGATCTACGACAAAGGGTTGAGGCTGAACAAAAAAAGAGGCGTGGAGCTCAGAAAGAATCATTGACTATGATCGCACTTTAAGGAAATCCATAGAAGAAGAGAAGAAGAAAGAGAAAAGAGCACGCAAGGGTGTAGCACAGCTCGGGGAACAATCAAAGCAATCAGTGCCCCCGCTAGTCATTGGAAATGAATATGGTTCAAACATTGACGTGCTAGACCAGCAGATACCGGCAGATTTAAAATTTGAAGAGCTTGAAATTTTTGTTGCGGAAACTGGTCTTAGCTTAGCCCAAATGATAGCAGGGGCACCAATTGAAAATGCTCCACAAATTGATCATTGACAGAAGGAATATACATATGGCAAGAGTTTATACAACCCTGCGGCCCTCAGCAAGCTTGGAACACAAATGTACTTGCTAAACAAATGGTACATGGAAGCGTGTGTCAGAAAAGCAGATGACTATCTTTGTGTCCGAATTAGAAACTATCATTACTTCCGTGGTGATGATATTATTTATGTTCAATTTAATGAGCTACACCAACTATGCCACATGGACGCTCTTGACAAATCTCTAATGAGTTGCTTCTGTCTGTAAGTGATTCTTCCTTTCAATAATGTCTCTGTAACTTATCATGTATATATATAACTAATTACAGAAACCTGCTATACATATGCAGAAACATGATGAGGGACCTCAGAGTTAGAAATGACAAGGAGATTGGATTTGTGGATCCAAATGTTGTATTCAAAGACCACAAGACCCCGTATGTCTTATGGAGAACTCAAACGGAGAGAAATCTACGGAGGTTCTTGATCAACCAAAAAGATAAAAGATATATACTCTTTCCCTACAACTTTAAGTAAGTGTCGTTATCGTGTGTACATTCTATTTAACTAATTAATTAGATCAATATGAAGATATATACTAATTTTGCCTACATATGCACACAAATGCAGCTTTCATTGGAGACTAATTGTTATTGATCTCTGGCAAAGTCAATTGGTAATCTATGACTCATTGAGAAAACCACAGGACGATTACCAAGAAATGATAGATATTATCCAAGGGTAACTCCGATCTCTATATATTAAATTCTGCTCTTTTAACTTGGTAATGGATAATTAATAATTATCGTTTTATTGCTAGGGTTTGGGCTGGGTTCGTGCAGAAACACCGTCCAGAGTTGAATGCAGCACTTTCAAAGCCCATCTTACTTCAGTGGGTTCTACGGCAGACACCAGGCAACAATTTGTGTGGCTACTATGTGTGCGAGTTTATGACGGTGTATGCCAAAAGAACTAATCTTGAGCACCTAAAAGTATGTAACATGTATATATAATAAGTTTATTTCATTTATTTGTTGCTATTTAATAAATCCTATTCATACCTCTAACTTTTTTCTTTAATGTCTATTAAAGAAGATGTGGCTGAAGGAGCAGGTGTTGGATGCGGTGCGCCTAAAAGGAATTCAGGAGACAATCGCATGATTTCTTAACGACCAAGTCCTGAATCCCGGCGGCGAGTGCTACTTCAACCATCAGGAGCCAATGAAACCAAATAACGATGATCATTTGTACGATGCTTGAGTGGCGGAGATAAATTGTGTTGTAAATAATTTGTCCGTGAAGCATATGTGTAAATATTATATTATGGACCTATAGATACATATTATTTATATATATATATATAGTGTTTTATAGTATATTTCTATGTAATGCTTTAAATTATATAAATTATAGGTGCGCGTTTCATAAACTACCAGCAAACAATACGCATTCGAAAATAACAATAACATAATTGTAAACCCTAAATGGAAAACCAAATGAAAAGAAAAAGAAAAAAAAGTCTCTAGTCCCGGTTGGTAGCAACAACCGGAACTAAAAGTGGAGGCCAGGTGGCACAACCTGGCGCGCCTTTTAGTCCCGGTTGCTGTTACCAACCGGGACTAAAAGTGGACCTTTAGTCCCGGTCCTCGGAATCGGGATTAAAGGTGGGACATTTAGTTCCGAAACCTTAGCCCCGGTTCTGTAGCCGGGACTAAAGGCTCTTACGGCCCGGGGCTAAAGCCCTTATCTGTACTAGTGTTTATGGAATCAAAATTTCCATGTGGTCTAGGAGACAACGACCTCTAACAGTAACAATGCAAGCACCACCGGCAGTGGTATATTACTGCCGGGTGCTAAATTGATCTGGCAGTGATACCCCCAATGACTATCAGTAGGTAGTTTGATCCGATAGATAATATATCATTATTGGTTCTTGGTTTTAACCGGAGGTGATATCTATCTTTACTGCAGGTTTAAAAACACCCACTCAATGACCAGATGCTAGACTTAGGACTAAAATGTAATCACTGCAGGCTCTATCGTAACAGGCAATGATTATCTCTTCGGTAGTACTAGTGACTAGCTAGTGCATGCTATAAGGAAGCTAGGATGTAACACCCAAAAATTTAATTTTCGGATTAATAGGATTTAATTAAGTATTTTTGTGAGCATTTAAATTTAACACTTAAATAGTTTTGTGAAAAATAAAATTTATCATAAGTTTTAGAAACATGTTTTGCATTCATGTTGGAGCACATTTTATTCTATGCTTGTTGTTTTTGGTGAGAATTTATTTTGCACACAAAACTCCATTTGTAAAAGGCTTTAGAAAATAGAAAAGAAAGTAGAAAAAAAAGAAAAAGGAAAACCCCAGCCAAACCCCCTCCCAGTCCCCCCCCCCCCCCCCCCCGCAGCCCACCTATGCACCTTTCTTCGCGCGGCCCAGCTTCCCTCTTTCTCCCTGGCCCATTTCCTTCCCGGGCCGTGCGCGCACACACCCCCCTCTCTCCGTCTTTGGCTGACAACCGGGGCCCATCCTTTCTCTCGCTGACACCAGGGGCCCACCTGTCAGCGCGCTGGTCTTCTTCCTCCGCTCGTAATCGAGCCGGAGTCGGTGCGCTACCGATTCCCCTCAAATCCCGAGTAAGGCGGGATATGCCTCCCCCTAACCCCTATAAAGTTCCCCGCGACGCCCCGTGCCTTGTTTTCCCCAACCGAGCGTTGTTCCAAGCCCTAGCCGCCGTCTTCCTCGATTTCGGATCTCGCCGAGGTTGAGAGCAAGCTGCCGCACGCCGCGAGCTTCTTTACTTGCTCCTCGACCCCAACAAAGCACTCCAGCGACTTCGCGGTGAGCTTCTCCATCCCGTGGTGTTTTCGCCGTGTGTTCTAGTGCTCGGAATCGCGTTTTTGAAGACCTCCGGCGAGCTCGGCCATGGCGCGCCACTGCGTCGGCCCTATCTCCGGCAGCCGGTCCGCCGAGAAGCTCCCCTGGTTGAATCGTGACCGTCGGATCGAGATCTAAGGGCCGAAAATAAAACATACCCCTTCGTTGCACGTTTCATTAAGAGTCGCTGGAAACTTTCTCTATTTACCCCGCAGTCCCTGGCGCCCTGGAGGAGATACGTATCCTTGGTTTAAAAGCGTATTTTCTGCCGGTTGAAGATAAAATACGCTTTCCAGAATTTACAGAATTGCCACTGAAAGTATTTTGCTCATAAAATGGTCATTTTAAATCTGTTTTTGTCCATTCAAATTTTGTTAGATTCATATTTACGAGCTCTACGTGTTAGAAGTATTTGTTCACTGTTTTAAAACTTTTTAATTCTGCAGTAGCATTTAATTAATTATTTCTCTATAGGAAATCTTGGAAAATTCATATCTTCTACGTTTTAATTCCGATTTTCGTGAACTTTACGTTTGTGTGATCGTAGCGCTGCGTAGAATGTTTTCATCAAATTTTACCTTTGATTTCTCACTGTTGGTGTAATGTTTTAATTATAGCTTGTTTGCTTTGTGTATGATTGCTTACATTGGATTGCGTGCTGTTGATTGATGTTTGGGAATAGACGGTGAGCCGTACGTTGGTGATCAAGACCAAGCCTTTGAAGACCAGCAGGCTCAGGAGAGCTTTGATCAAGGCAAGTATAACTTGGGATCATCCTTGTTACCTATTCACTTATAAATACACATATATATCATATGCATGCTTTCACCTTGTCAACCTTAGCAAAATCATAGATGTTTGTTATCCTGGATTCCTTGATACCTACTTGATATGCATTTGGTGTAGATATGCTAGTGCTTGATATAATCCATGATCTTGTAAGGTGATTAATAGCTGTGCGATGAACATAAAAGAATGACAAATAGCTATATGAGATCTTGTCTGTACGTGATCACCCGGGATAACAGTGCAACCATGAGGGCTATAATGGCTCTGGCTTTAGCTCAGTATGAAGACCTTTTCTAGCTTGTTAGAGGTTACCCGAAAGGGCGCTAGAGGGGCTGAACCGACACGGGTATAGTGTGAGCCCCTGTCTCTATGTGTATAGGTTGCGCGTCATTGTGCCATTCAGAAGGGGGGTATCTATATCTGCTCGCGAAGGAAACCTTGCGGCCCTAACATGTTAGACAAACTTTTGAAAGGCTTCATAGTGATCCCTGCCGACCTTCCTTGGTAGTGGGTTAAGAGGTCGACGGGCCTCGGGCGAAAGGGTAAATCATGACTCATGGGTAAAGATGTACAACCTCTGCAGAGTGTTAAAACTAGTATACTAGCCGAGCTCACGGTCAGGAGCGGCCTTGGGGACATCTACATTAAGATGATGAGCTTAATATGTTATTATGTTCATTTGATTATCGTTTATGCTATGAGTTAATTATGCTTACACTTGATCATGTGATTAATGGATTATTTATGCTGACTTGACATTTGCTATCTAATGATTAAACATGCTGTTGACGGTCCTTAAGTATCAAATTTAATTATCAAATAAACAAAGAAAAGGATCCAAATGAAATCAACATCTAGACTTAGGGTTTTATCTGACAGAATTCCACGAGTTTTGGTGTCTGTCTATTTCTGCAGGGGGTTATCAGGAAATACGGAAGAAAGGCCCACATGTCGGGATTACATAGGGATATCAACGCACCGCGCAATTTTCTACCATCTAGAAGACTCCAGAAGCCACGAGAAGGAAGCGGAGGCCGAAAGGGGCCAGGCCCAGGGCGCCCGCCCTGAGGACCTGGGCGCCCGCCCCCTGCTGGATGTCAATCAGGACTCTCTTCGCATGGGATGTTCCACCGACCTATTGGATGAAGAAAAACATAGTACCACCTTGCCTATCGACCCAAAAACGCATAGAAGGGGAGGACTATATAAGGAGACCCCCCTGGCCCCTGGAGAAGACATGAAGAAATTATCATAGAGACTAAGGGGTGAGCTCGAAGGAAAACCTCTTCTCTAATTAATATTTCTTTTTAGGCTTAGCAACCAATGTAAGGTAGAAATAGATCTTCTAGTTTCTACTAGATTGAGAGAGATAGAGTGGAGGTGTTGATTGGAGGAAGCCCGGCCTGTCGGTGTCTACTCCAAGCTTGTACCTACGGGATCAAGTTCTCCTAACCCGAAGCTTGCTCCTAGGGTTCTTCAGTATTTCGACTTTTAAATTCTAGTAAGTTCTTGTTTTATTGTTCTTATGGTTTATGAGTTTAGTTTAATCTCTTTGCGTAGAGTTTAGAGTAATCATTGCTGGCGTAAACATGGTGTTTAGGCTGGGGTACTCATAGATATTCCCTAACTAGCTGGACCGTGGTAGTAGTGAGGAACGTGACAATTCTGAGTTACCTTTATAGATCACATCTCGTTAGCAGGAAGGATAGGGTTTATAGGTGCGGGTTGAACATCCTTTGTGGTGTCTAGATTCCGTTAGCCTCCCCATTAGAACAATAGATCATCCTTACCAAGGTTAGAAGGAGACTACGGTTGCAGTCTTCTCTATTTATCACTCACATCGAAAGACATTCTTTGTTCCTAAAGGGATAGTAGCAATAGATTTGGTTAGTCAGATGCACCCTTTCTCCCAGTGGTAAAAATATAAATACGATAACTCTGGATAACCTCCCGGGTGAAATGCTCACCAATATCCGTGCGCTTGCGGATCATTTCCTTATTGCGTTACCAAATATCAACAAGCATTTCTGGCGCCGTTGCCGGAGAGAAAGACGGTTTGCTGAGATAACTTTGAGTCTTGCTATTATCTTGTATTATACTTTTATACTTTTATTCTTTTATCTTTTTATTTTTATCTTTATGGATAACTCAAATTCCATACCTATTATTAAATTCTTTGCACCTTCGGAGACCAGCCATAGACCATGGGAGTCAACACGTCCTGCCCCTAATTATGATCTGTGTCCGGAGTTGATTGCAATAGGTCAAAACCAACCCTTTTCTATAGCTGAGGTCCTATCTTTTAATCAAAAAGATAATGCACTTTTAGCTACACCTAGGGAATCTTTTAATCTTTCTATAAATTCTGGTTTAGACCTAGCCCTACAAGACCATATTTTTCCTAGATATTTTCACATTGGTCTTAATCATATAACCTTTGGTAGAGTCTTTCTTTCTTTATCTATTAGTAAAGGAAGGTATGTCTTCATTCGTAGACATCCTTCTTGCACTAGTCTTCATAGAAAAATTTTAAAGATAGAGAAGGAATCATCTCCCATACAAGGAGAGGGAGTTTCAATAGCCGATTTCCAAACATTTCAATCCCATAATTCGGCTATCCAACCCATCCTTGAGCTTAATAATTTCTACTATGCTTTTTCTCTTGAACCTCCCGATAATCCTATGAATCTCTCTAGACATCCCATGCATAAGAAGGAGGATCGAGAAGAGCAACATCAATGGCTAGAGGGCATTAAAAATCCATGTGCTATCACCATTGAATGGATAGATAAAACAAACTTAAGAGACAATCCTAGAGGAATTTTAAGCATTCATAAAGAATCATCCTTGGAGTTTAAGAATGAGAGAAACAACAGTGAGCATGGAAGTTATTTCATAAATACCTCACCCTGTCCTTGCTCATAGAAAACATCTCTCCAATCAATTTGTCTCTCCATCCTTACCACATTTGAGATCTCCAACCCCCTCTTCCTCTTCATTTATAAAAACTTTAAAAGGGCGGTTGTCGATGCATATGTCTATAATAAATATTGCAGATCTCGTTGAGTTGATCTTGATATAGGTAGGTATTGGAGGGGAAACCACTTCACCAACATAACTTGATGGTTTCCCAAGGACAAGCTTAGTGTCCTAAAACAAGCACTTATCAGATCATAACATGAACTTCTAATTATTTGCAACATTGCCTTGTGTATTGAGCATATAAAGATAATTGTAGAAATATTCCTTCGGGTATTCTTGTCACTAACCTTTCCAGGATTGGAGCAAGAAGATCGGATGAATGACAAGCACAGGGTATGTCCAACCAACCATCACACAACATTGAATTAAATTCATCCAAACTTGAATTTTGTAAAATTCAAGCTTGGGGGAGTACTTTACATAAAAACATCTTTTGCCATGTTGCTACGTTGGTTGTCCTTACCTTTGAGACATGCTCAATTTGTTAAATACTAATTACACTACTTCATCGCCACTTAAGTAGATCTCTATAAATGCTCTCATGCTACCTTTATTTGCTTTAGTATATGTCTAGGTTTGGAATAGTTTTATTTATCTCTTAATTAAGCATGGTGCTTAGTTTAGGAATGATGATCTTACTTCCAAGGGGTTTTAAATTAAGCATGGTGCTTAGGTTAAAATGCCCTTCTAAATCAAATTAGACATGGTGTCTAGGTTGATTTTTAAGCCGATAGTATGCTATAGTAGATAGGGGATATTTTGTTGGACTAACCCCTACAGGAAAACTTTCAATATCAACCTGGGAAGTCCTGAGATAAACTCGCATTGGAGATGAAGAAAGTGACACATGAAGTTTAACAATTTGCACAAGAAAGACGTGGCTCATAAGAGATGATTCATGGAGGGTGCCACAAACACGATGCACAACCGCTAAGAAAGGAAAGCTTCCACAAGGTGATACTGTACCGTCACTCTTCAAGTAAGGTAACACCTTAAGGTACTTGACTATCGCTTTTATAAGCTTCTCCTTGGTTCTAGCATTCACATAAATAAAGAGACAAACATGTATGATTTATAACTCCAGATTAACCAACTCAATTAATTCAACATGTTTAGTCCTTTAATCTTTGTTCTTAGTACTACCTTCGTGATCCCACACTCCTAAACATATAAGCTAATATGTTGCACATTCAATATTTGGAATATATAAACAAAACATAAATATAGATAGATTATCTTTCCATTAGGTTGAGCCATCTGATCTGACAAATGTTTCAAATACTACACTCATGATCTTATTATCCATCAACTTTGTCTTGCTCACTATGCTTAAGGATAGAGAAGAACAAATACACTTTTGGTTCTGTTGGTGTTTTCCACCAACAGAGCCCATGCACTTGATCTCTGCCTTGTCTCTATGAACAGGTACACTTCAAGCAAAACATGGAGGAGTTTTACAACTCCCAGACTCCACCAAGTAAAGGACCTGGATCTATGAGCACAAACACACTGAGCAGGATATTGCCAACACCATACTTCGAACTGCTGGGCAAAGAAGAACATGGGTGACACCGTATCAAGAGGTGCAGACGTCAAGGTCCACACCTAATCAAATGATGCACCTAAAGGATGAAGATGGTGGAAAGTCTTGTCCAGAAGACTTAAAACATTGGATCCTTGTCGGAAGAGGTCAACATCGTCGACTCAAGTCAGCTTTCTTGATCAAGAAGGACGACCCTGGTGTTCCAAGCATCGAGTGCGCAATCAATGGATACTCTTTTCAGAAGACACTCTACGACACCGGATCTGACGACAACATAATGGCCGCAGTCACTTATCAGCTCCTGCATGGAACCATGCCCCTACAACCAATATATTCAGCTCCAGATGATTTTTAGGTCATTGACATGGGAGAAGATGAATATGATCCACCCACCATCCTTGGAAGACCGTTCCTCAACACTATCAAAGCAATCATCTACATTGGAACCGGAGAAGTCCACATATACTTCCCCTCTGAGAAGGTACACAACTATTTTACTGACCATAACTATATAGTTGAAGACTCTAAGCAGGTCAGGACAAGAAGACGACGCAACCGCAACCAGAGGAGGCAAATCATCAAGAACGGATGGGTAGACTACGAAGGAGAAGTGATAAGGACTGAAGACATACAGCTTGAACAGAAATGTTCTGAGGAGACCGTAGCACCGAGTCAGGTGTGGAGGCAGAAGATAGCTATACAAGAGAGGCGCCGCCGGAATCACCGACTACGCCACCTAGCGAATCCCAGGACGACTGAGAAAACAGAGAGTCCCGTTCGGAGGACATAAAAATACCGAACGCCTTGCCAAGAGGTAAACTTGGTAGTTACCCTTTCCTTTCAATTATTCAATTATAATTTGCTTAATTAATCAGGTTCATGCTATCTTGAAAAGAAAATAAAAATGTTAAATAGTAAGCCCCATGTGAGTATAAAACCCATAAGTACATTCACTGTGGTGGCATAAAAATAAAATAAATAAGTTTTCATCTTACAATAAAAATATATAAAATAATAATAATAATAATAATAATAATAATAATAATAAGTGTATGATCCTACTAAATAAATAACATTTATTAAGGAAGCTCAACATGATGAAGGCTAGATATTTATGCTAACACTTAATTAGTTCCACAAGCTTTGTTGTCTATTTGAGCTCCACAGAATTTAAGAATCAAGAAGACTAGCAAACGGAGGACATTCTAATCGCTGTCAGAATGCTGCTGACTTTCAAATACACCTCTGCCACCTACTAGCTACATCAAGAGAAATTACGTCAAAATTCAGCTTGGGGAAAGCACCCCCATTATTCTCGCTAAGTATTTCTACCTATCTTTATACTTATATTATGTTAGAATATTAAAATACATAAACTATGAAAAACCAAATAAAGATTTTGTGCTTATATATATCTTTTGCTTAGTATGTTTAATAAATAAATAAAGTGGCTATGCTAATCTGAATCTTAATAATAAAACTCTAGCATGGATATGATGAATAGTTGCTCTGCCTAATTTGCAATTTTGAAGTTCCCTCTCAAGTTTAGACATAACTGTTATAATTTAAAGCTTGCTCTAGATCTAAACTTGTGGGATGAAAACTTGATCTGAAATCTAAGTTGTTAACGGATACGATATGCGAAGGTTGAGCTGCTGTTTATATGTTCCTAGAGATGCTAGAATTCTGGAGAATTTTATCTTTGAAAATCTTTGAATGTTGCATGATGAGTTCCTGTATGATGAGAGTTTAAAATCCTACCACAGCCATATGTACATGCTTATTAGACTATGAACCATACATTTACTTTTTACTGCTTATGAGCATTGAGTGTGGTCAAGCTGTGTAGACCCTTAGGAGCTTGTTATGTGGTTAAAATCAAGATTCACTTGCACGTTCACTCATACATGCTACTTCTACTCCGGAAGTACCATCCACATACATCCACTCATTTCCATCTCCAGATTCACCCAAAATTATTCTACTCCTAATCCGAGAGAGAATAGTCAAAAACATTTTCATATCCCTGTTATTCCCTGTGAAATAAATGCACCAAATATTTTGGTTACTACCACTTGCTATATTATCTCAAGAGATGAGTGCTCTGAAAAAAAAGAGAAAAGATAATAAAAGAAAAAAATATATAAACGAGGAAATAAAAAGGGGCAAGTGCCCGGAACCTCGAAAGAAAGAAAAAGTGAGACGAGAGGTAAAAATGGACAAGTGTCCGACAGTAGAATTAGGGGTACAAGATACCCACCTGAGAGGAAAGAAAAAGAAAATATAGAGCATCTCATTCTCCCCAAAAAGGTTCAAAGTGCAAGAAAGGTATGTATCCCCTCAAAAGAGCAAAAGTAGAATTAGACTTTCACCATTGTTATCACCATCATCACCATACACCATTCATTCGCCACACATGCACATCTTGATTTGGCTTATTGATTTGTTTCTTTGGATCCATGGTTTGACTATACAATAAATGTCTTGTAAGTATGTATACTTTATCTCCCACCTATGAGCTCCAGATATCAAGCCTTATTAGAGTAGGGTGAGAGAGAAGACAATGTCACTATGCTTTATACCACAAATACCACATATTTTGAGAGAAGGCATATACCATCATTGCCTTGGTAAGGATCCAGAAATACTATAAAAGAGAGATATGAGAGAGTCATACAAGGAATCTCTGAGTTTTATTTGAAAAGCTGCAAAAACCCCAGAGCTATAGTTGATCAAGAATAAGAGACATGGCACTTGGCTAGACTGTTCTATCTTTTAACTACTCAAGACAGAAGTGACGGTTACAAGTCCCATGGTGAGAGGTAAAGTAAGTAAGTTTTAGTTCATGACAGTTTACTCTAACTCAGAGATGAGATCTTATTTAAAAGCATGTGTACCGTTAAAATTTTAAGATATTGCATCAACTTCTGATCCATAGCTGAGTCTATCCTTGCTCAGGGACGAGCAAGAGGTAAGCTTGGGGGAGTTTGTTGACGGTCCTTAAGTATCAAATTTAATTATCAAATAAACAAAGAAAAGGATCCAAATGAAATCAACATCTAGACTTAGGGTTTTATCTCACAGAATTCCACGAGTTTTGGTGTTTGTCTATTTAAGCAGGGGGTTATCAGGAAATACGGAAGAAAGGCCCACATGTCGGGATTACATAGAGATATCAACGCACCGCGCAATTTTCTACCATCTAGAAGACTCTAGAAGCCACGGGAAGGAAGCGGAGGCCGAAAGGGGCCAGGCCCAGGGCGCCCGCCCTGAGGACCTGGGCGCCCGCCCCCTGCTGGATGTCAATCAGGACTCTCTTCGCACGGGATGTTCCACCGACCTATTGGATCAAGAAAAACATAGTACCACCTTGCCTATCGACCCAAAAACGCAAAGAAGGGGAGGACTATATAAGGAGACCCCCCTAGCCCCTGGAGAAGACATGAAGAAATTATCATAGAGACTAAGGGGTGCCCTCGAAGGAAAACCTCTTCTCTAATTAATATTTCTTTTTAGGCTTAGCAACCAATGTAAGGTAGAAATAGATCTTCTAGTTTCTACTAGATTGAGAGAGATAGAGTGGAGGTGTTGATTGGAGGAAGCCCGGCCTGTCGGTGTCTACTCCAAGCTTGTACCTACGGGATCAAGTTCTCCTAACCCGAAGCTTGCTCCTAGGATTCTTCAGTATTTCGACTTCTAAATTCTAGTAAGTTCTTGTTTAATTGTTCTTATGGTTTATGAGTTTACTTTAATCTCTTCGCGTAGAGTTTAGAGTAATCATTGCTGGCGTAAACGTGGTGTTTAGGCTGGGGTACTCATAGATATTCCCTGACTAGCTGGACCGTGGTAGTAGTGAGGAACGTGACAATTCCGAGTTACCTTTGTAGATCACATCTCGTTAGCAGGAAGGATAGGGTTTATAGGTGCGGGTTGAACATCCTTTGTGGTGTCTAGATTCCATTAGCCACCCCATTAGAACAGTAGATCATCCTTACCAAGGTTAGAAGGAGACTACGGTTGCAGTCTTCTCTATTTATCACTCACATCGAAAGACATTCTTTGTGCCTAAAGGGATAGTAGCAATAGATTTGGTTAGTCAGATGCACCCTTTCTCCCAGTGGTAAAAATATAAATACCATAACTCTGGATAACCTTCCGGGTGAAATGCTCACCGATATTCGTGCGCTTGCGGATCATTTCCTTATTGCGTTACCAAATATCAACACATGCTATCCACTATTAAAAGCCAAATGCAGTCAAACTAGTGTCAGCTTTTTGAGCCTCGTGACCCCTGGTTATACTTGTTGAGTACGATATGTGCTCACTCTTGCAATTTCCCAACACCCTAGGTTATGCTAATGATGATGATTGGATTGAGGACTACCATTATGAGTATTAGGCTTGGAGTCAACCAGTCAACAGTGTCCCTATATGGTGCTTCCGTCGAGAGCGTTGTTTACTTCATGCTATCATTTTTGTATGAGACTACGTGATATATATTATGTTCCGCTATGTAATAAACACTGCAATGGCACATTTGAGATTTGTCTACTTATGTGTGCGACTGTTTCTGGGGCACATATGAGTCTTTTATGCATCCTATTTTGTTCTTAAAATATGGGTGTGACAAATTGGTATCAGAGCTTTGTTGACTGTCGGATGCAAGCCTAGTTAGAAATTGGCCGTCTTAAGGTTTTGAAATTGCTATAAAATCCTTGATATATAAACCTTGATATTTTCTCCTATACTATATCCTTTTCATTGCTATTCATCTTCACCTTGTTGCTTATTTTAAAGACTTGTTCTCATCCCCACTCCTTGCTTGATATGCTTTTAGAACTTTATCTTACCACCTTCTGACGTCATTGAAATAGGAGTTTTAGGATCTTTACCCTTAATAGGAAGAGGACGATAGTACCGCAAGTTGAGTCAATGCTTGAAGTGTGAGCTTTTGATGCTTGGTTTGGTTTGTTATTATGCTTATACTTGATTTGGATCTTTGTAATGAGTGTAATAATCTTGTGGATTTTATCTACAATTTTATTTAGTTTATAGGCCTAAGGCATAAGGATTAATGAACTAAATAGTTGGGTTTGGTTAAAAATCCTGTTTCTGTCCTTTGCTGTTTTCTGGAGCGGTCTGCAATAAATCTGGTACATCTCAAAATCTGTTCATGCAATGTTCATTAAATTTTTCTGGAGACAAGTAGACATTCATATGCTTCCAATGCCTCAAGAATGACATTAATATCTGCTATGAGCTGTGAGTTATGGCTGTTCAAAGTTGAAGTTTCTGCGCAGTCTGGAATTCTGGAACAGTTTCGGTTCTACTCAATTTTTGATTAACCTAACGTTGGAATATGTTAATATGATCTAAATGAAAGTTGTAGACAATTTCTTTATCTTTCCAACGGTGTACAGCATGTATCCTTTTGAAATAGGTAACTCAAGATATGACTGGTTTTCTGATCTGCTGATGTTGGATGTTACCCAGAAAATTTCAGATTCTGTTACCTCTTGTAATTGTCATGTTGGACATTACTAAGACGTGTTTCTATACCTCGGAATGCAGATAGCAGCAAGAGGAAGAAGCAGAGGCAGAGGCCGTGGCATGGGTGCCAATGATCCAATTACTGTGGAATAGCTCATGCAAACTCAGAATGAGATGATGCACGTTTTCATGCAGCACCTACACCAGCAACCTCCACCACCACCACCACCACCTGTTCATGTGAGAGATAAGCGTGGCGAATTTATAAAGGGAAGACCTCCGGTGTTTACACACTCAGCTGATCCTATGGAGGCAGATGATTGGCTTCGTGCTGTGGAGAGGCAACTAAACATAACACAGTGTAATGACTTAGAGAAGGTGTTGTATGCTTCTGGACAACTTCAGTGAGCAGCTCAGACCTGGTGGGAGTCATATCAAGCTGCTCGTCCCAACAATGCTCCTCCTGTCACTTGGATGGAATTTTGCAGAGATTTCCGAGCACGACACATCAATGAGGGAATGATGGAGCTCAAGCAGGAAGAATTCAGATCTCTCAGGATGGGTTCTATGACTGTGGCTGAGTATCATGACATGTTTGAGCAGTTGGCCCGCTATGCTCCAAATGAAGTCAGAGAAGATGCTGATAAGCAGCGTCTATTCATGAAAGGCCTATACTATGAACTCAGGTTGCAGCTGGCAGGAAACACTTATCCTACCTTTCAAGCTCTGGTGAATCGGGCTATAGTGTTGGATAACATGCGCAAAGGTCAGGACAAGAAGAGGAGGATGCTAGCACAAGGTTCTGGAGGCAACAACCGCCAATGTTTCAATTCTCAGCAGGTCGATCAGCAGAGGTTTCAGGGACCGGTTGGTCAGTGGAACCGTAACCAACAATCTCAGCATAATCCTAATCAACAACAGAGTGGATAGTAGACTTCCCGCTCGGGAGATTCAAATGCCACCTCTATGAAGAGAAGTGCTCCCAATACCCCTACTAGGTGTTTTCGTTGTGGGAAAGAAGGTCATATGTCATATGATTGTCCGGAGAGATTCAACCAGCAGAACAACAGTCAAAAGTCTAATTCTCATGGAGCAAAGGTGAACCATGTGGCTACAGAGACAGTACAAGAGGGACCGGAGATTATGATGGGTACATTCAGTATCAACTCTATTCCCGCTATAGTTTTATTTGATTTTGGAGCTTCGCATACATTTATATCACAAGCATTTGTTAGAGTTCATAGCATTCCACTAGTTGCCATGAAAACCCATATGCTAGTAAACTCACCGGGAGGGACTATACCAGTTTCATTTTGTTGCCCCTCATCAAGTCTTTCTTTAAGGGGGGTAGATTTCCCGGTTAGTCTCATGGTTATGAGAACCTCAGGCATAGATGTGATATTGGGTTTGGATTGGATGAAGAAATATGCTACGGAAATTAAGTGCAAAGAGAAAGTAGTAGTTGTGACAACACCTAAGGGAGAGAGAATCAGTGTGGATGTAGCAGTGCAGGCTCCACCCACAGCTACAGTGAATCAGCTGGATGATGGTGTTGATCTTCAGGACTGTGTACGGAATAAATTTTCAGATAAGTTACCAGGTATGCTACCTGATTAGAGACTTTGAATTTGCTAGTGCATTGGAATCAGTTTTTAGAGGCAGAAGCAACTTGGGAAAGAGAGGATGATTGGAGAAGGTCATATCCAGAGTTGTTTGTTTATGCACTGCTTAATCTCGAGGACGAGATTCTTTCAAGGGGGGTAGATTTGTAACACCCAAAAATTTAATTTTCAGATTAATAGGATTTAATTTGATTTAATTAAGTATTTTTGTGAAAAATAAAATTTATCATAAGTTTTAGAAACATGTTTTGCATTCATGTTGGAGCACATTTTATTCTATGCTTGTTGATTTTGGTGAGAATTTATTTTGCACACAAAACTCCATTTGTAAAAGGCTTTAGAAAATAGAAAAGAAAGTAGAAAAAACAGGAAAAAGGAAAACCCCAGCCAAACCCCCTCCCAGTTCCCCCAACCCCCCCCCCCCCCGCAGCCCACCTATGCACCTTTCTTCACGCGGCCCAGCTTCCCTCTTTCTCCCCGGCCCATTTCCTTCCCGGGCCGTGCGCGCACACAGCCCCCTCTCTCCGTCTTTGGCTGACACCAGGGGCCCATCCTTTCTCTCGCTGACACCTGGGGCCCACCTGTCAGCACGCTGGTCTTCTTCCTCCGCTCGTAACCGAGCCGGAGTCGGTGCGCTACCGAATCCCCCCAAATCCCGAGTAAGGCGGGATATGCCTCCCCCCTAACCCCTATAAAGTTCCTCACGACGCCCCGTGCCTTGTTTTCCCAACCGAGCATTTTTCCAAGCCCTAGCCGTCGTCTTCCTCGGTTTCGGATCTCGCCGAGGTTGAGAGCAAGCTGCCGCACGCCGCGAGCTTCTTTCCTTGCTCCTCGACCCCAACAAAGCACTCCAATGACTTCGCGGTGAGCTTCTCCATCCCGTGGTGTTTTCGCAGTGCGTTCTAGTGCTCGGAATCGCGTTTTTGAAGACCTCCAGCGAGCTCGGCCTCCCTGGCCATGGCGCGCCACCGCGTCGGCCCTATCTCCGGCAGCCGGTCCGCCGAGAAGCTCCCCTGGTTGAATCGTGACCGTCGGATCGAGATCTAAGGGCCGAAAATAAAACATACCCCTTTTTCTCTATTTACCCCGCAGTCCCTGACGCCCTGGAGGAGATACGTGTCCTTGGTTTAAAAGCGTATTTTCTGCCGGTTGAAGATAAAATACGCTTTCTAGAATTTATAGAATTGCCACTGAAAGTATTTTGCTCATAAAATGGTCATTTTAAATCCGTTTTTGTCCATTCAAATTTTGTTACATTTATATTTACGAGCTCTATGTGGTAGAAGTATTTGTTCACTGTTTGAAACTTTTTAATTCTGCAGTAGCATTTAATTAATTATTTCTCTATAGGAAATCTTGGAAAATTCATATCTTCTAAGTTTTAATTCCGATTTTCGTGAACTTTACGTTTGTGTGATCGTAGCGCTGCATAGAATGTTTTCATAAACTTTTACCTTTGATTTCTCACTGTTGGTGTAATGTTCTAATTATAGCTTGTTTGCTTTGTGTATGATTGCTTACATTGGATTGCGTGTTGTTGATTGATGTTTGGGAATAGACGGTGAGCCGTACGTTAGTGATCAAGACCAAGCCGTTGAAGACCAGCAGGCTCAGGAGAGCTTTAATCAAGGCAAGTATAACTTGAGATCATCCTTGTTACCTATTCCCTTATAAATAGACATATATATCATATGCATGTTTTCACCTTGTCAACCTTAGCAAAATCATAGATGTTTGTTATCCTGGATTCCTTGATACCTACTTGATATGCATTTGGTGTAGATGTGCTAGTGCTTGATATAACCCATGATCTTGTAAGATGATTAATAGCTGTGCAATGAACATAAAATAATGACAAATGCTATACGAGATCTTGTCTGTACGTGATCACCCGGGATAACCGTGCAACCATGAGGGCTATAATGGCTCTGGCTTTAGCTCAGTATGAAGACCTTTTCTAGCTTGTTAGAGGTTACCCGAAAGGGCGCTAGAGGGGCTGAACCGACACGGGTATAGTGCGAGCCCTTGTCCCTATGTGTATAGGCTGCGCGTCATTGTGCCATTCGGAAGGGGGTATCTATATCTGCTCGTGAAGGAAACCTTGCGGCCCTAACATGTTAGACGAACTTTTGAAAGGCTTTATAGTGATCCCTGCCGACCTTCCTTGGTAGTGGGTTAAGAGGTCGACGGGCTTCGGAAAAGGGTAAATCATGACTCATGGGTAAAGATGTACAACCTCTGCAGAGTGTTAAAACTAGTATACTAGCCAAACTCACGGTCAGGAGTGGCCTTGGGGACATCTACATTAAGATGATGAGCTTAATATGTTATTATGTTCATTTGATTATCGTTTATGCTATGAGTTAATTATGCTTACTCTTGATCATATGATTAATGGATTATTTATGCTACCTTGACATTTGCTATCCAGTGATTAAACATGCTATCCACTATTAAAAGCTAAATACAGTCAAACCAGTGTTAGCTTTTTGAGCCTCATGAACCCCTGGTTATACTTGTTGAGTACGATATGTGCTCACTCTTGCAATTTCCCAACACCCCAGGTTATGCTAATGATGATGATTGGATTGAGGACTACCGTTATGAGTATTAGGCTTGGAGTCAACCAGTCAACAGTGTCCCTGTGTGGTGCTTCCGTCGAGAGCGTTGTTTACTTCATGCTATCATTTTTGTATGAGACTATGTGATATATATTATGTTCCGCTATGTAATAAACACTGCAATGGCACATTTGAGATTTGTCTACTTATGTGTGCGACTGTTTCTAGGGCACATATGAGTCTTTTATGCATCCTATTTTGTTCTTAAAATATGGGTGTCACATAGGAAATTTCATTTCATTTTTTTAGCAACGTTGAGTTGTCTATACAATTAATTAATAAGATAAAGAAGTACTGAATTTAAATTAATTAATTAATTAATTAATTAATTAGTGTTTGCCCATATTCTTATCGTGGAGCGTACATCATTATTAAAACAATAAATTTTGTTCCATATTGTTTGGAGCTATATTTATATTTCTATATGAAGTTTAGAAGAACAAGCTAAGAATGCTTAAGCATTATATGACAAGTCAATACTCTCTCGATATCCATAAATGAAATCGTTTAGGACAGCAATACACGGTCTTTAAAGCCTAACTTTAACTTTTTATTTTTAAAGTAATATTTATCAAAAAGTGGTATATACATATTTTTATGAAAGTATTTTTTAAAACAAATCTATTCATATGTTTTTCATATTTTTAAATTCAACAACTTAAAAGTTATTTATAATTTATATTCGTAATGTTTGAACCTATCCAAAACGACTTTGTTCCTAGTAAGAAGGGAGTACGAGTCACTCCAGCTACTGCCGATAAAACAAATGTATCACGTGCAGTGCAGCACCTGATCGTCTTTTCAACGATCCGCTCTGCGCCGGTGCTAGCGTGCATGCATGTGCTCGGGATTTAATGCTGCACGCAAGTCAACCACTCGCTGGGCTCTGCGACCGGGCGCGTACCGATGGAAACGCGATAAAAAGAGCTCTTGTGCGAGGGAGCGGAGGAGGCATCGGGCATTTGCCGTGCAAGACGACATGGGTGGGAGGTACGAGGGTACCAAGCATGGGAGCAGCGGAAGGGCGGCGGCGATGTGTCTCCTGCTGCCTCTTCTTGTTCTGATTGTCCTTAAGACTGGTTTCCTGCCGCATTTCGCTCACTGTAAGTAGATCCCCGTGTGTATTTCGTCTTTAGCTAGCTTGGAGAAAGATCAATTAATTATATTCCATACATCTGTGTTTTTGAATCATGTCCTTCTGCGTGTGTTAAATTTTGCTGTCTTTTTACCTTTTTTATAATACGTAGATAGTAGTAGATTAGTGGGCATGAAAGCCTGTGAGGTTTTAAGATTTATTTCAGCATCAGGAATCGAACCACCAACTGAACATGTGCTGAAGCGCGCGTTCAGAGCATCTCCAAGAGACTTTGTATATTCTTCCTAAATGTTAGGAATAGCAATTTTGGTGAAAAAGTATCCTCCAACAGTTTCTCTAGATGGTCATCCAAATATAGCCATTGTCTATTCCAGATTTTTCGTTAGCCAAATATAGAAGACGAGAATGACTCTCTAGAGTGCGCATGAGATTTAGCAAAACTGTTGGAAAGTAAAAAAATATAGAAAGCGATTTTTATGCAAATGGCTCTCTAAACGATGATTTAGAGAGTGAGATTTAGAAAGGCTCCAGGATTCTTATCCATGTCACTGCATGAAGTGTAGAATTTGAAAAGTTTGGAGGAGCAAGCCTTTCATTGGTGATAGCGTTTTTTTTATTTCAATATAGGCCTTCACTTATTACCGAACTAGCTACAGCACTAAGCTGACAGCATCACACAGTAACGACAACTGTGAGAGCATATGTACATCTATTTTCAATTTTCATTTCAATAGAGAAGTAGTTTCATATATCAAAACCTATAGAACCCTTACTCCATTCACAGTTTGGGATTCTATGGTATGGATCGTCCTTGTATTTACAATTTTCCAGTTATGACTATACATACCTTATTGAACTAATAAAATGCACCTTCAACCTTGCTCAGTTAGGGAGACCAGATACATCAAAGACACAGACAAAATGGTTCAAACGGTTCCATACTTTGGTGAGTTATTAATATACAGTACAAGTTTGTATACAAAAAACTTTGTACGGTTTTCTTGGATCTCTGTGTCAATAGGATGATGGACAATGCAGGTTTGGACAGTGCAAGATGGCAGAGACAACCACATGAATCGGAAGCTGTAAAAGGTATATGTACATCTGTCAATTGTCTCGAAAGAAACAACTATTAAAATAGGTTCCCAGAGATGCTTCTTCAGTTTTCTTTCTGACTTTCTCCATTGGAAACCTGTTGTTTTCAGGAACCAAGTACATTCATCAGTAGAACAAGCTGACCTTTTGCGTAGATCCCGTCATTAGATTAACTTGGGTCAATCTGACACATATAATTATAATAGTGCATTAATTAGGTCTGAAAATCTTAGGGTGCTCAGATATAAAATGCAGGATTTAAACTGTCAGTTTGGTTATTATTTTCAGTGTTTGTATGTGTGTGTGCGCATTACTTGGCAGATGAACGCGTCACAATATGTGAACTGATGATATTCATCAATTCTAATTTGCACCAGAGTACAACAAACAAAACAAAATCCTTCCTACGAGTGGACCAAAAGATAGTTCTTCGATAAGTTCAGGTACATGTGCAATCGTTGTTTTCCTTTCATTCATATATATTGGATGAACATGTATTACACTTATACATTTAATTAATTGATATGTATTCCACTTTGTTCGCAAATAAAATGATATGCATTACACTTATGCAACAAAAAAAACACAGAGGGCTTCTTTTCGTGAAAGGGTTCGAACTTCTTTCTCATAATAACAATTCGTTTTCTATACATACAGACGTGGGAGCCCCTATCAGCAAGTTAACCTGCAACTTTGACACTCCTCACTCGGACACCTGCACAATGGAAGGTGACTTGCGGATCCATGGCAAATCCGCCACAGTCTATGTCGTCGCAGCATCGACCCACAGGCCGGAGAATTCTTCGATCACGATCCGCCCATACACGCGAAAGTGGGAGCAAGAGACCATGTCGAGGATCCGGGAGATCACCATGAGATCCATGCCACCAGCTTTCAGTTTCATTATCCCACCCAAGTGCACGGTCAGTCACGGCGTGCCGGCGGTGGTCTTCTCCACCGGCGGCTGCGGCACCAACTTCTTCCACGCCATGAGCGACCTCATCGTGCCACTCTACATCACGTCACGTGAGTACAATGGCCGCGTCCAGCTGCTCATTGCCGACTACGAGCCCAAATGGGTTGCCAAGTTCAGGCCGATCCTCGCCGCACTGTCCATGTACCCGGTCATCGACTTCGACGCCGACACCGCCGTGCGCTGCTTCCCGTCGGCGCATGTTGGGCTGGAGAGTCACAACAAGATGCTTGCGATCGACCCGAGCCTCTCCCGGAATGGCTACACTATGATGGGATTCCGTGACTTCCTGAGGTCTGTCTTCTCGCTGCAGCGGCCATGGTCTAAACCCGTTAGCCGCAGGAGCTCATCAGGGCGGCAGCAGAAGCCTCGGCTCGTCATGGTTCTGCGGCGGCACTCGAGGGAGCTGACGAACGAAGCCGATGCCATCAGCGCCATGGAAGACCTCGGCTTCGAAGTGGTGGCTGCGTTGCCAGAGGATGTTAGGGATATGGGCCACTTCGCCGGGGTGGTGAACTCCTGCGACGTGATGGTTGGCGTGCATGGTGCTGGGCTGACAAACATGGTGTTCCTGCCTCACAACGGCACCGTAGTGCAGATCGTCCCTTGGGGTGGCATGAAGTGGGCGTGCTGGTATGCCTTTGGTGAGCCTGTGCCAGCCATGGGTCTCCGGTACGTCGAGTACGAGGCGACGGCGGAGGAAACCACATTGAAGGAGAAGTACCCAAGGGATCACCCGGTGTTTGCCGATCCTCAGTCCATACATCGCCAGGGTAAAACTTGGGCGACCTTCCTCAATGGCCAAAATGTTACTCTGGACATCGACCGGTTCAAAGGGGTAATGCAGCAAGTGTTCCAATCCATCACGATGGAGTAGAGTTGGAAGCATGCAGTCAGAGTTGTGGTGGAGGATCAACAATGCCAACTTTTGCTTTTCTTTGATGTTTTAGCTTTATTAGCTCCTAGTGAGGAGTCACTATGTTGTGGAGTAGTACATGAAGATATTGGAAATATATAGCAGCGCACAGGTTCACTTTTTGGTCGGTATATCTGTAGTGCTTTCTTGTATGCCTCAATTGTTGTAGTCAGGACCTGAGGGGTCCATGCTTATCAGAGCCTCCGCCGGTGTGGGAGCAGTCTTGGAGCTAGTCCTGTTTGAGATTGGTCTGTTCTCAGGATTCTCTCCAATATGAGGGGGTTGAGCTCGGTTCTGAAGGTGAGCAGATTTAGTTGTAGCCGAATACCATGGAAGTTGGGCTTAAATCTCTCAATGCCAAAGAAATTCAAACAATAGAATTGAGATTCCCGTTCCAAATTCAAGGTCTGAATACTTACATTGAAACGGGATGTTATGTATATTTCCAAATTAGACGCTTTGTACATGGTTAATTTCAAACTAAATAGTACTCCCTCCGTCCCAAAATAAGTGTTGTTTTCGCTTCCCGAGAAATAACTTTAACTAAATATATAGTAAAAAATATTAATATTTATAATACATAATTGATATCATTGGAAAGATCTTTAAGTCTAGTTTTTAACAAATTTATTTAGAGATATAAATATTGAACGTATTTTCTACAAATCGAGTCAAACTTGTGGCACAAAAACCTAAAACGACATTCTTTTTGGGACGGAGGGAGTATTATATTCCACCATGTGGACCAAGTAATTTTTTATGCGTTAGATACATATTTATTTTGATATCTTATCTAGCATGGGAAATAACTTACAAAGCGCATAGAAATGAGTGACAATTTTAAGGTATATCAATACTTAATGATAACAAATTTCCTAAGTTGTTATAATAAGTTTAAACATTTTCAAGAAACATTATGCCATATCAATATTAACAATTTAGTTTAAACAACATGTGGTTTATAGAACAATACTTACATATATTTTTTTTGGTACAACAAATTCAACTATGTATTTTATAAAACAATACTACTACATATATAATTTCTTGATATAACAAATT